>NW_020655726.1:12875-32868 GCF_003589595.1 Hyposmocoma kahamanoa | reverse complement strand
GATTTATAGTTACGACCCCAAAACAAAGCAGCAATCGAGCGTACAGGTCTTTCGAGACGAGCCGAAATCAACCAAAGTGGCGCGCGTGCAAAGTGCCTCTAAGCGGATGATTGCTTCTTTTTTTTTAATAAAACTGAACACGTGGCTATTGTTGCTTTGGAGAATCGTTGTACCGTGAATAGTGATTGGTACATGACCATTTGTTTGCCGGAAGTTATTGACAAACTCCGTAAAATAACCGTAAACGCCGTATCATATTGCACCACGATAATGTCAGTTCTCACACGGCCAGACAAATGAATTTTTGAAGGTGAACAACGTTGACCTTATGAGCCATCCCGAGTACAGTCCCGACCTGGCACCTTGTGACTTTTATTTATTTCCAAAAATTAAGAACCAGTTACGCGGTCAACGATTTTCATCACCAGAAGAGGGTGTCGAAAAGTATGAAAAATGTTTCAGATATTGTCACGGAGGAGTGGCATAAATGTTTTCAGAATCGGTTCATTCGTATGAAAAAGTGCATTAACGCTAACGGAGAATATTTTGAGAAAGAATAAATTCATTTCTGACCGTTTATAGTATTTTTTTCTTATTAATTCCGGTTATTCATTCCACTTATAGTGCGCCCCACGTATAAAGAAGTTTTGTTCAGATTTAACGCAGAGATTTTGAAGTGAATATTTAGCGCTTTTACCTCTTGACTCGTGAAAACGATTGCAGGCAGATTTGATTGCCCAATCCTATGGTATTGGATTGGGCAAATCAAATCGGTTCTTTTGTATATAAAATAAGGTTAGGTTAATTTGTGCTGTATGTACTAACAATAGTCTAAGTTTTAATTGTTTACTAACACTTTGTCTATGGGCATTTCATTGCCTGAAATAGAAGATTTCATTTCATTTCATTTAGTGTGTGCCGTTAACACACGTTGCACTGCAGGACGTATGTAAATGCAAGTAGGACGATGCAAGGAGATAGAGAGATGCAAATTGCAATGCAAATGATTGGAGTACTATTAAATAATATAAATGAAACGACCCTGTCCGAACGAGACAATACTCATTTATTGCAAAATATTCATCGATCAGCGTGGTGCTGCAGTAAGCGTAAATCTAATACATATGATATCGTGCGGGTTTACTTGTGCATATTAAAATAACAAATTTCAATCATAAAAAGTATACGGTTTCACCCGTACATAGTGGAGAAATGAACATCGGGGAAACATGTTACGGTTAAGATAGGCGATGTCGTTCTTGTTGAAGTTAACGATGAGAAGCGTGTAGAGTGGCCTCTCGGGTTGGTGATAGAAGTGTTGGACGGCGTTGACGGTCACAACAGAGTTGGTCGAGTAAAGACCGGAACTGGTGAACGCCTTCAAGCTTTGCGATCTTGGTACAGCCTCGCGCTGCCCTGTGCAGATGTATCCGCGTTGATAAAAGAGGACAATGCATGTCCATCAGAAGACTTACCGTTAAACTCAAACATTCCCGTACCAGTGATCACACGTTCAGGTCATCGAGTGAAAGTGCCAGAAAAATTTGATGTTTAATATTATTGTTTACTTTGAAATATGTTTTTAAGTTATGATTATGGCGATTGGTTTTTAGCGCTATGGTGTGGAGGATGTTACAGTTTCTTTGGTGTAATATAGATTTATAAATGTTATTTTAAATTTTTGAATATTTCGTCTTTTGTGTGGCAATAAAATTTTTCATGGACTTGCAAGGAAGACAAATGCGTAATTATTTTTCTTCCTAACATTCAAGATCCTTTTACAATTACTTTCAAACAACGAATTTGAATTTAGAAAAGGTAAAAGTACTATTGACGGTCTTAGCATTTTGGTTACTGATATTCACCTCGCCTTTACTAATAACAACAGTACAGTGCAGTGTACGATAGCGTATTATGTATTATATCTATATTACAAAAGAAATTATACGATCTGAATGTACCTAAATTACTTTCAAATTGTAACCAATATATTGTCGAAAAGGCGCATCAATTTATGGCTTGACGACGGTCATGTTATGTCTGGGCTAGTAAGGAGGGTACTTTCTCAGGGATCTGTACTTAGTCCAATTTTTTACAATATTTATACCTACGACGTAGAGGTTGCTCTCCGGGACAAAGTTGGATTGCTAGAGGTTTTAATATTTTGGGTTCTCCAGTAAAAATGGGTGTTCCGCAGGACTCAATACTTGGACCTTTTTTATTTCTGATTTATATTAATGATCTGCCATTCTTTGTTAAGGACCATTGCGAAACAGTGTTGTTTGCTGATGATACATCCTTGGTTTTTAAAACAGACAGACATGACACTAACTATGACCATATTAATGACACCCTCTCTAAGGTAGTTTATTGGTTTAATGCTAACAATTTATTGCTTAATGCCAAGAAGACAAAATGTGTTAAATTTGAATTACCTAACGTAAAATCGACTAGTACAAGCATAGAAATAAACGGAGAAAAGTTAGACCTTGTTAATAAAGCAGTCTTCTTGGGAGTGACCTTAGATAGTAAACTTCAATGGTTTCCACATATATCGTCTCTGGCCAGCAGATTAAGCTCCGCTGCATACGCAGTCCGCGGAATACGTGAGCTTACCGATGTTATTACTGCTAGACTAGTTTACTTTAGTTACTTCCATAGTATAATGGCCTACGGGATTCTCATGTGGGGTAAAGCGGCAGATATTCAACCCATATTTGTATTGCAAAAACGAGCGATTCGTTCTGTTTACCGTCTAGGTTCTCGGGTATCTCTCAGAGAAAAGTTTAAGGAGACTGGTATCATGACTGTGGCATCACAGTACATTTACTCAAATATTTTATATGCCCGTAAACATATACATAATTTCAATAAGAAAGAAGATATCCATAATATTAACCTTAGAGCTAAGTCCAAACTCATGGTGCCACGATTTCGTTTTAACCATGGTAACCAACTCTTTTACGGGGAACTGTATACGTTTTTACAATAAGATTCCGGAGCATATATTAAGTTTATCAATTCCTAAGTTTAAAAACTACATTAAAAATATTTTGATCGAAAAATCATATTACAAAGTTGAAGACTACGTGTTAGATAAAGATGTATGGAAAGACGACATGGCTCCAGAATCCACACAAATTTGATTCAAAATGTATTCATTGTATCAATGTATTCATTTAAGTTTATTTGAAAAGAGCAATCCCTAGAGTTTCTTGCTCGTTCTTCTCAGGGAGGTCAGCGTAGTGAACGAGCAGTAGCTTAACTGTGACGTTTTCAAGTGTAAATTTATTTTACCTATGGAATAAATAATCTTTGACTTTGACTTTGTCCTCATCTCTTAATTTTTTTAAACTTTGATTGTGGACTAAAACTAATGGACTTTGTCTGTCTGCTTCAAAAAGTGTAATAGTCTTATTCTCTAGGATGCGCTACCCACCGGATCTTGAAATTGTATATGATTCCATTTCTATTCCAGTTAGACTTCAAAATAACTATCTAGGTATTGTACTAGACTCTAAACTCACTGGTATTCCTCACTGTGAATACATTACGGCTAAACATGAACGTAATCTAAATATTCTAAAATGTCTTGCCGGTGTCTGGTGGGGTGCGCATCCTTTCTCTCTTAAACTTATTTATTTATTTATTTATTCATTTTGTACAACTTACACTTATAGTACTTATAAGTAAACATGTAAGTCATAGTCACAAAAAAAGGTTGAGTCGATCACCGGCCAAAGATAGGATGCGGAATTTGGACTACAGAGCTTTGGACGGTACCAAACCGACCGCCTCCAAATAGTAACCAACGCATGTTACAAATTTTTATTCAGTGTTGCTAAACACGTCAATATCATTTGTTTTGCTTAAGGATTCAATTACGGCCAATGCTTCGAAGAATGGTGTCCTTCTTAGTGTCACTGTGCGGGTTAAGTGAAAGTTGAATAGAGGGTATTTGCGCTAACGAAGGACGCAACGTGAGATTGGCGGGATAAAAAAAGGAATTTGAGCCAATAGAGGAGGGTTAATTATCATCCTCTTATTAGGTTAAAAATATATTTTAGAAGCGCCAGTTTTGGCCTGATCTCAAGCGATCTGTACGATACCATGCCCAAAATAAAGAGTGTAGGGTACATATAAGGATAGTACCCATAAAGTTTACTATACTTACAAATATCTCAAAAATGATTTCTGGATTTGTTCCAACATTGCTATAAAGAGTTTATTGTGGGGATTCCACACTGCGCACGTAGCTTCCAATTTAATTTGAAAAAATTTATATAAATTACAAATTGCCTGTCTGTGGTCAAAAAACTTAGATTGCCGCTTGATGAAGCCAAGAATTTACCAAGCTCTATTACATATATCAATAACATGATCGTTAAATTTGAGTTCAGAATCGAATCTTACTCCCAAATCACGAACAGACTTCACACAGTTCAAGGTCGTGCCACCGAGGCTGTACTCATTGAGGATTGGATCTCTCCGGGAATAAGACATCAATGAACACTTTTCAACATTCATCTCCAACCTGTTGTCCCGGCTCCAAACGAAAATATTGTTAATATCAGCTTGGAGTAGATCAAAATCCGCGGTGCACTTCACCGGCAAAGCGAGTTTGACATCGTCAGCAAACATAAGGCAGACAGAAGATTTTACAGATGTAGGAAGGTCATTCACAAGCAGTAAAAAAATGAGAGGGCCGAGACTACTACCTTGCCCTATACCAGCAGCAACTGTATAAGGGGAAAATTTAAAGTTTTCGTATTAAACGTACTGCTTTTTATCTTGAAAATACGCACAGAAGACTTTCATTAACTGAGTAGTAAATCCCGCAACACCCATTTTTATAAATAATTGGTCAGTGTTGATCCGATCAAAAGCTTTACGGAAGTCGGAATAGGCAACATCAACTTGAGTATTCTGATCTATTTTTGACCCAATTAAGGCAATTACA
Source organism: Hyposmocoma kahamanoa (assembly GCF_003589595.1). Lineage (NCBI taxonomy): Eukaryota > Metazoa > Arthropoda > Insecta > Lepidoptera > Cosmopterigidae > Hyposmocoma > Hyposmocoma kahamanoa. The sequence goes on along the minus strand of NW_020655726.1, from coordinate 27,908 downwards.
TTCAGAAGATTGGACGTAGTTGAGCGTTGCGGCAAAAAAACCGTGTTATCCGTCATAAAACTGGATAGTTTATGTCGAATAGAGCACCGTTTCGAATATTTTTACAAATGGTGCTAGGCATTTGATAGCTTTGCGCACGTCAATCTCATTAATTTCATCAACACTAATATGTCCCCACACGCAAAATAGGCGCTTTGTCATCGAGTTACGGATACCAGCCCGTTGCACCAAGTACCAAGTATGTCTCTGGAAAGTGGCAAGATGTGGAAAAGTAGCAGCACCATCACAAGCTTTTTCGACACAGAGCTGTGGTAGAGAAGGGAGGAAGACACTTTGAAAAAATTGAGCAAATGTAGCTGGCTGACATGACATTTTGTGCTTCTTCGCAAACGCCCAGAATAACGAAGGATTTTGCTTGATATCCCCTGAACCATTTTGTAATAATTAATCAAATCGCATTTTGATCTTCTCAGAACCATTTTCCTATAATAGTAGAAAAAACCATAATAGAGTTGATAGTTTGTTTCTTTGTACATTTTGTGATATTTGTTTTTGAGTTTGTTTAAATATATAGTCTTAGCAAAAAACCATACCGAATAGTTAGTAGGCTTACTAGGGATCTTAAATGGAACAACTTCCTCCACTATATTGCAAATAGCTGAGTACAAGTAGGCCACAGCTTCATCTAAATGACTTATTAGCTAAAGGGGGATCCAATCTATTTCAGACATTCTCATGTAAAGTAGGTGAAGGTCATTTTTATAATAAGGGGTGTATTGGACTACGCCACTTTTCTTTTGGAAACAAGTAGTATTACGGCATTTTAAAAGTTAGACAATATTCACATACACTCAACACAAACTTAACATTGCTCCGCACTAGGGAAACCCTGTGTCGCGGGTGCCATGGACACACACATGGATAACCACAAATTACACCCAAACTCACTAGAGAAATAAATGTAGGCCACACAAACATTTCTCCCGACCCGGGAAACGAACCTGGGACCTCTGCGTGGCAGTCCGGTATGGTAACCGTTCGGCCACGGAGGCAGTTAAATTTAATCAAAAGCTTTGAGAATTCTGTCAGGTGCTATGAAGTCTAGCCCCATAAATACATTGCAGGTCGAGTGTGTAGATCCTCCACTTCGATTACGACGTCAGTTTTTATCTGACAGGTATTTCTTTCGATGCTTGCAACTTCTTGCAACAAATCATCCTCTTCTATACAAACTACAATGTCTCTCACGAGAAATGACATCTTTCCGATACTGTGATATACTGGACTCGCAAAACTCCACCATGTCTTGTCATTAGTTTTCTCAAATACCTTGTTCTTCAAACCCCCACTTATCAATATTCACTCTATCCTCTTTTTTGTAATGCTTACAAAGTTCTAACTTTAACACCAGCTGTCCGTTTAAATTTAGGAATTAATAAAAGTCATCTTGATGCTCCTCAATCTTTACGCTTTATTACTGAGAGTGATTTCGATGGTTGGCATTATTTGCTTAGTGACGCATCAAAACGCTCTCTTGCTGGAAATGTTGGAATGGGAATGCAGCAATCTAAAATAGTCCAAAAGATTATTATTATTATTATTATTATTATTATTATTATTATTTTCGTATTTATTTTAAACTCTCGCCTCTCCCAAGGCCTAAAAAATTATTATTATTATTATTATTATTATTATTTAAAAGTGTAGAGTTTATTCTAATAGCTAAGTTAAACAACAGTACAATATTTTCTGACTCTATGAGCGCATTGCAATCATTGTCCAAGTTTTCGTTTAGTTCTAAACTGAGTTGCCTCATAATTTTAAAAACTAGAAATTTACTTTATCAGTGTACAATAAAAGGTTATTCTGTAGAGTTTGCTTGGGTGCCGAGTCATTGCGGCATCCCAAGCAATGAACGCGCAGACCAACTGGCGGGTGAGGTGATTGATTGCGGTGATGTAAGTAACATTTTTTCTAATTACTGTCATGATTTGGGTGCACTGCTCGCAATTACTCTTAGGAATTCCTGGCAGGAAATTTTACTGTCAGCAGCCGCAAGAAGGGATCGTTTTATGCGAGTGTACAACCCTCTATTCCTACTAAGCCTTGGTTTTCCAAAATGGAATTTGGAAAGTTTGTACTGTAAGAGTGTACTGATTCGCATGAGACTGGGGCATATGTGATCACCGGCCCACTTAGCTTAGTTTAAAATTATAGACAATGAATGACCTTTGCGACTGTGGAGAGATAGGTGATCTAAATCATATCGTACTCAGCTATCCGTTATACGATCATTTATTTTTGTTTTATATCCTCATCTCCATTGGATTCCCTCTTTCTACTACTGTAAAGCTTATTTTGTCATCAAATAGTCCTATTATCTATAATGTATGTCTCTATAACATCGAGTCCTTCAAACGTAGTGTGAAGAAGCATTTGGCCAGACCGGCAAAATGATAGTGGCGGAGTGAAGATATTTGTGTTTTCCATCCGTTACTCTCATCTCTGGACTGTATTCGGACTTTCCATCAGGCGCGGTGCAGTCATTTTGCCGAGTCACAATAAAAAAATAAAAAAAAAATGTTTCGCTCCATTTATACCTTTCAATTGTATCAAATTATAAGTATAGCTATATATTACGTTTGTCATAATATAACAAATTATAATTCTTATGTTTATGTATTCCTATTTAACCTTAATCGCACTTCCCTAATCTTTCTTCCAAATCATTTTTGCTTTCCATTGTTTGCCGTGAAAAAATTCCCCGTTTTGCAGTGACACCAACGCAAACCGCGAAGTGCCAGAAACAAAACAAAAAAAAGCATATCGTTTCGGATTTTGCTTCGGAGCTCTCGTATTTGAAATTTTTCGGAAAATTACCCAACAGAAGATGAAACAGTTCTTTTATTTTATTAGATGGCAACACTGAGTATAAAATGTCACATGATTGACACTTCACGACGACATATAAACTATTAGGTACCAAAATAAAAAACGAAGAACAACGACTCAAGGAAAAATCCAAAACTACACATTTCTCAAAATAATTTGTTCCCTTCAAGTGAAACGTGCTTAATATAATATGTGAAGTTTGTTAATTGCCTCTGACTCAAGCAAACATGGCTTTAAATCTAGAAAGCTGCGATAGTTTGCCTCCTGACGAGGAACCCAAACTAAAGTACGATCGAATGGGAAATGATGTTCAAAACATATTGTTGAAAGACGCAGTGAACTGTATTTGCGTGCACCCAAAGTTCATATGTCTGGGGACACAGTGGGGAGTGATACACTTGCTGGACCACGAGGGTAATACAGTGCCAATTTCGCAAAGCGGAGAGCGGGAGCTGCAGGCGCACGCAATAGCCGTGAACAGGATATCAGTGGATCTAAATGGCGACTACATCGCCAGCTGCTCAGACGACGGCAAGGTGTTGGTTTACGGCCTCTATTCGAACGACAACACTCACAACTTGTCTCTCGGGAGGGTGGTGAAATCCATCGCACTAGATCCTTATTATTTTAAGTCGGGCTCGGGCAGGAGGTTTCTTACAGGTGCGTGCTCTCAAAGCAAACATTAATTTCATTGAAGAAATTAGTATATCCTTGCACCTTGCACCTTGTACCTTTATTATGTTGTGATGCTACATATTAACAACAATCTGCTTTTCAGGTGACAACAAGTTAACACTTTATGAAAAGACATTCCTCAATCGCCTGCGAAGTACTGTGCTATGTGAGTGTGAAGGCTATGTCCAAGCAATGGCCTGGCATGAGCGCTTTGTGGCATGGGCCAGTGAAGTGGGTGTACGGGTGTATGATCTCTCTGCACGCTGCTCACTCGGCCTCATCCAGTGGGAAAAAAGTCCCAACAGGTCCATCGAGGATTATCGCTGTAACTTGCTATGGTCTGCTCCAAAAACACTCATGATTGGCTGGGTGGATACAATCCGAATTTGCATTATCAGGAAAAGGAGCCAAGTGGAGTTGCAAACACGAGATGTAACAGAGTTTCTGGTTGACCCTATATACACTTTTCAAACAGATTACTACATTAGTGGTCTTGGTCCACTGGACAACCAGCTAGTATTATTAGGTGTTCCTAAAGAAAGAGACCCCGAAACACACAAAGCTCAACGGCCAGTGCTGACTGTGTCTGACTACAAGGATTGTGAGTTTTGTGAAGTGTCTACAGACACACTCAATATCAGAGGTTACGAAGAATACTCTTGTAATGACTACTACTTAGACATGCTCATAGAAGAAAACAGATTCTTTATAGTCTCACCTAAAGATATAGTTGTGGCTAGCCCATACGACATTGATGATAGAGTGCACTGGCTCACTGAGCATGGTAGGTATGAAAAAGCAATCACTGTGCTAGAGGAAGCTGGGGGCAAGACTGCAAAACACTCTGTAGTGGCTGTTGGTGAGCAATACTTAGACCATTTGTTGTCTGAGCATATGTACAATGAGGCTGCCATTCTCTGTGCCAGAGTGTGCAAGACTGACAAAACTCTATGGGAGTCCCAAATAAACAAATTTGCAAGTGTTAATCAACTCAGAGCAATTAGCCAATACGTGCCCAAGACTCCAGAGCAAGCCCTTAGCCCACATGTATATGAGTTAATTATTTATGAATATCTGAAAGTAGACCCACAAGGATTTTTAAAATTAATTCAGGATTGGAACCCTGCATTATACAAAACTGGTGTTATAGTTAAGGAAGTTCTGGAGCACCTACTAACCACTGAAGTAGACAAGAGCATCTATCTCGAAGCATTGGCATTACTTTACTGTTATCAGAAAAAATATGACAAAGCATTGAATGCATATTTGAAGCTGCAGCACAAAGATGTATTCAAGTTAATCACTAAACACAACATGTATGAAGTCATACATGATAAGATACTAGAACTGATGATGCTTGATTGTGACAAGGCAATTAGTGTACTGCTTGATAAAACCAAAGTCTCTATTGAAGTTGTAGAGAAGCAGCTGGAAAATCACGACATGTTCATGTTTAAATATCTTGATGCATACAGTAAGATAGAACCAAATGGAAAGTGTCATGGGAAGCTTGTAAGACTCTATGCCAAATATGCTAGAGAAAAATTACTGCCATTCTTAAAGTGCAGCGATAACTATCCCATACAGGAGGCACTGGATGTATGCCAGAACAATGAGTTCTACCCAGAAATGGTATTCCTTCTTGGACGTATTGGAAACACAAGAGAAGCTTTGCAGATAATAATAGAAAAACTAAATGACATAAACCAAGCCATAAATTTCTGCCAAGAACACAATGACAAGGAACTTTGGACAGACTTGATAAAACAGACAGTTGACAAGCCTGAGTATGTAACGTTGCTGCTAAAAAGAATTGGCAACTATGTTGACCCGAGAATGCTGATACAGAACATAAAGCCAGGCTGTGAAATAAAAGACTTAAAGGAATCTTTGGCTAAAATGATGTGTGATTACCATTTACAGTTGTCAGTTCAAGAGGCGTGCAAGGCAATCACGCTGAAAAACTATTTTGAATTACATAAAAAGTTAATTATTGGTCAGCAAAAAGGCATCTCAGTCACAGATGATTTCTTGTGCTGTGTCTGCCAGAGGCGAATTATAATTAGGGACTTGTCCAATGCTTCCGACTTGATAGTATACAACTGCAGGCATTCATTCCACATTGAGTGCCTGCCGGAGGGTGTGCACTGCACTAACTGCACCATATGCAGTGCAGTTAAGATATGACACTTGGGTCTCAATTCAATATTTAGGTAGATGCATATAAAATATTTTTTCATTTGGATAAACGTTGTTATCAAATTAACGTAAATATGTTATCAAATATTCATGGATCACATCATTAATATTGTTATGGTGCTTTATATAATGAAGTCGCTTTAGTTTATACAATTTTCCTTGTAATTATAATTCATGCCTATAAATCACATTGCCTAACACTGATTTCCCCATTTTTTTTATTTTATCTGTTTTTATGCACACTGTGCAATTTGCTTGTTTCAAAGTAATGTGAGAGCGAGAATTTACATTGACGGTGACTGTGCAAATGGCATGTAAATATGTATTTTTATTAAAAAAGTGTAACCATCATTCTGACACGTCATGACTTAATATTTATACAAGTATGAGTAATAATGATAATAATGACTTTTTTACTTAGAGCATTACAACACAGGTTATATCGGGATCTAACCTATGTTGAATCTAGAATATTCTACGACCTTGACAATTAAAAGTGTTTCAAAATATCATTCGTGTCGCTCTCATTCTTGTCTATGACAAAAGATTATTTTAGGATACGTTTTAAACTTATTACAATTAATTGTTAAATTTAATAATTTTATTACAATAAAATATAGATTATATATTGCATAGTCTTAATATAATCTATATTCAAAAATATCAGGCATCAACAGTACAGCAACAATAATGCAACAGAGAGGACCGGTCCTTGAGGTGTACTACTGAACTACAGTACACCGATTGACTTGTCCCTTAGGAAATCGCTTACATGAATGAACACTTTAGAGTCAACGACTTAGCGGTGGCAACCGTTAGTTGCGCAACGGAACGTGACCGTACGTACGGTTCCGGACTTCAAATAAAGGAGGAATTACGCGATTGCTCCGGCATTTATGAACCGATTTTGATTCTTGTTTTTTTGTTGGAAAGAAGGTACCCCAGTAGTGGTCCCGTTTTGAAGAAAATATTCTACCTCTAGAAGATGGCAAACTGGGAGGTGAATCCGGTTTCGCGCACTTTCCGGTAGCCGGTTTTAATAAAACTTGGCAAATAAATGTAATTCCACAAACTTGTGAGGTCGGTTTTTTTTTGTTAGATTTTACTGAGATTATCCGAGTAGACGCATCATTAAAGTAAACTTATTGGGAAAGTAGACCGATCAGAAGAATAGACTAAATGGAAAAGCAGACTAAACAGGAAAGTAGACGAAATAGGAAAGTAGCCCAAAGAGGAAAGTAGACGAAATGGGAAATAGACGAATCGGGAAAAACAAGTGGACCGATCGGGAAAGTAGACGAATAGTGAAAGTGGGCGGATCGGGAAAGGTAGACCAATTGTACCGAAGGACAACCAACGTCTTCTAATAAACCGTGCCAGATGCTTTGCCAACTAAGCCACGGAATGAACCAGCGGACCTTGCGAATTTTTCTGTGTGATTGTTGCAGATGTTTGTTTTTTGCCGTATCGCTATCTGTGAGTAATCTATTTCTTCAGTCAGCCATTTGTTTATAATAAATAGAAAAATTATGGTATGTATTCCACGTGAAAGTTATTTAATGAGAAATTTGCTGTTTCCACGAGTGTTTAGTTTTTCCTTCATTTCTTTAAATAAGGAGACGCGTAGACGTGGAACCGCCTAAGAGGAACGAGAAATTACACTTTCCTAATTTACGATAACGTAATTAAGTAAAATATACATAACAATTCATTTTAATAGTAAAACGCTTATTAGTGTAGTATCTGTCTCTATCTTCAAGGGCGTCAACGGCAGGTGAGACCCCTAGTTTGGTCACGACTCTTTTTTAACTTCTATATAGTCGCCTTAATAGGAACACTCCCTACTTTTAGTACACCTCGCCAAGTTAGAGTTAGGTCCCGGTGACTTGAGCCTGCGGTCTTTTGAGGGAGCGATCCTATTTAGTTCAGTGGGATATGGGAATTGGAAAGGAATAGGAACTGTTTCGGGGTCTTTGAAGGATACGAAATCAAGTAATCCGTGTAAACGCTTTATTGATTTAAATGGTGATATTTTATTGTTTTCCCTCTTTGTTATACTTTTTGTGTTTTTCGAATAAAGATTTTTCATGTTTATAATAAATAAAAATTATTTAAAATTATTTTATTTGTATTTTTTTTTACGTTATAATTTTATTTCAAAATACATATATAGTTTCTTATTTTTATACATGGTTAATAATATGCATATGTATAATATGTATACCTTACCTTAGACTATAGAAAAGAAAATGTAAAAAAGTTATATTGTATTGATTGTATACTTATACAGAGCGTCTCACGGCTGTGCCACACGGAGGGAAAATACCTTAGATACCGTGGATAGAAAATTTTACTGATACAAGGCTTCATTTTGATTTTAAATAAATAAAAATAAAAATCATTTATTTCAGATGTCTACGATATGATTTTAAAAACAATTCGAACAGCCTTCACAGATTTTCAAATAATCGCCTGTCTGAACCGGGAATCAAACCTGCCAAATGTGAAAAAAACACCTATAATTTTACTATACTGATCGAAAGCTAAGCTTTAAGTCGGAAGCTATGTCCGGACATGTGCAGGACACTACGACCGGCAACTCCGGTACTAGCCCGGAGTGCTAGTAGAGGATGAGCTAGACACCCTCCGATCCCTCCAGTCGCGTAGGTTTCTGGCAACTGGAGTGACGCTTCGGCGTCGGGAAGTGAGCGTGCCTACAGCTTCAACACCAAAGTACAGATGTGGCAGTGGACTTTAGAGTGAACTGTTTAGCGGTGGCATCCGTTAGTTGCGCAGAGCACAACGGGGCTTGAGCGTACCTACAGTTCCGGCACCTGAAAAATAGGGAGGGTACCGCACGTGTACCCGGGGCAGCTCACTCACATTTTACACACATACATTTTCATAAGCTCAATTTGGTTTGAACTCAGTAACCGAGTGGCTCAGAGCAAATAAATACCCTTACACTGAATACTAGCAAAACTAAATACATGACTTTCTCATACGATATCTCCTCACAACCTCCTGAGAATGCTTTCTCAATAGTAGCTCACCATTGTACAAACCCTTGAACTCATGTAAGCCTCTGGCTTGTCGAACACGGGACTGCACAAGCAACATACTGCATTACATCCTGGGGCGGTGGACATAAGACCACCTTAAACCTGGAAAGAGCGCAGAGAGCTGTTCTTAAAGTCATCAACTTCCGTCCTTTCGATTATACAACCCGCAAATTCATAAACGAGTGCAATGTGTTCTCGGTTCGGCAACTGATTATCCAACAAATAATTTTGAAAAAGCACACAACCACAGACAACTCGATACCATCATCATTTTCATCTCGCACACAACTCGGCTCAGCGCACGCGCACAGCTGCCGTCCGCTAACCAAAACGAGGCAAGTGACACAATTTTGTGAGATGTCATAAAATACTAGTTAGGGTAAGTTCTGATAAGTCGAACACGTTAACTAATTTTAACTGTTTTTAAAACAGAATTTTGTACATAGGACATGAAACTATTTTTCGTGCTGATCACCTCGCAAATGATGCTACAGTTGACGGGGACACGGCGTACTATAAAAATTATAATCATCATATGGCAACCCTTCCTTTACGTTTCCTTAGACATGATTGGAGTGCGATGTGGTCTGAAAGCACTAAATTAAAAGGCAAATTTTATGCTTACATTCAATCTTCTATTCCTGTAAAACCATGGTTTTCGTCACTTAAATTTAATAGATTGACTACATCTGTTTTTATTCATATGCGATTGGGTCATGTTTGTACTGCACACCTTGCGAAATAGAATATCGTTAATAGTGATTTATGCGAATGGGGCCAAAAATATACATCTTCCTACGTCCTTTTCGGTACTGTTATCATGTAATGATTCACATATTTATAAGTATTTATGTAACTTTATTGTAGAAAACAATATAAAAATTTAAATATTGGCTTCAACGCTGACCGCGAAAGACCAAAAAAAAGAAATGACTTTAAGGGTCGCATTCCAGTCAGGCTAAGCTAAGTCAGGACTTGAGTATGATTTCAAGCACTAGAAATCATACTCAAGTCCTTGCCATTCCTGGTATTTCCAGTACTTGAAATTATACTCAAGTCCTGATTTGAGCATTGAGTAGAATTCTGGAATACGACCCTTAGAGAAACTTATCGTATTCCAGAATTCTACTCAATGCTAAGTTAGGACTTGAGTATGATTTACAGCACTCGAAATCATACTCAAGTTCTTGCCATTCGTTGCGTATATTTTGTACGAACTCGTTCACACATATCCGTGTCCGGGCCGGGGCCAACGCCGGCGCCGGATCGGGCCCGCAGTTCATACAATCTAGCACGCCCCGTCCACGTCCCGGGATGTTGTGTGTGGATAGTCCTTTAAAATACCTACTGCTCGGCTTTGTTTGGCAACAGCTGTATGCTTTTTTCACACCGGGGACCGGTCAAAACGCGAGGAAGGGTCGCGCGCTCAACACGCATCGACTGATCATCATCATCTTATTTAAGAGCCAAGCTCTTGTGACTGATAATAGTAGTAATTTCACAATACAAGACAAAGTGATTCGAATCCTACTGGATAATTTTATACACACAAATGGTTTGCTAATGATTCTATATAAACGTCGCTATGTAGGCAGCGCATGTGTGATGTTGAAAAGAATATCAATATCGTTCATAAACAAACAAATAAATAGTGTTTTTGTCAGTGATCATCAATGTAACAAAAATATGATAATATTGTAGAATGCGAGGGCATTTTCCCCCACATAGCGTAATACAAACAAAATCCCCAAACGAGTTGTTGAGTTGAAATTCCCTGCATTTGGGGAATTCCCCATAAATTGGCAACACTGCAGTTAGTTCAGAAAAAGTCTGACGAAAGAATCGGACTCCTATCTGACGTGTATTGAGTGAATCCAATCCGATAGTCGGATCCGACCATCAGACACGAAATCGGACGTGTATACCCGCGCTTAGAGCATATAGGACTGGAGGCGTCATCAATAGGCAATCACCTCTATCAAGGTACAAGCACAAAACAACTATCGCACAATAAACACTACTTTAAAATCAATGTTTTTTCATTTCCATTATCCATTCTCCGCGTCAAGTACTCCACGAAACATGTCGTCTTGCGCTGTACAAACTTGCAAAAAAATCTCTGCTGCATCTAGTCTAGCCAAGAGTAATTACATTTAATAATAATAATAATAACGCACCATTAACGCACACACTCAACATAGCCCCGCACTAGGAAAACCCTGTGTCGCGGGTGGCATGGCACACACATAGACAACCACAAATTACACCCAAACTCACGAGATAAATAAATGTAGGCCATACATATATTTCTCCCGGCCTGAGAATCTGGACCAGGGAACTGGGACTGGGAACCAGGACCTCTGCATGGCAGTCCAGGACCTCGGCATAGTAACCGTTCGGCCACAGAGGCAGTTAAATTTTATTTTTTTTATTATTTCATACATAAGCCTCTTTTTTACATTAATTGCAAATTTTCTATTTTAGGACATTTTTTCACATTGATTCAATTTATCGATTACATAAAAAAATATTTGAAAATATTGGAACATTTGACATAAGCATCCCTATGAAGTATGGCAACTATCATGCAACTATAGACAAAAAAGTGCAGTACTTCATGGACGCTGTTTTTTCGTTATAGAGAAGCGACGCGCTCTCTTAGCTCCTATTTTTATCGACAGATTGTGTAACGAAGTTTATTCAAATTGATTTCTCCGTCGTATTGTATATTCAATAATAATGTAATTGTTGGAATAATATGCAGAATACGCTTTGAATAGACGTCCTTTATTGTGTATAGCACAAACTGTTTAAAAGAAATTACAAATCCACCATTAAAAAAAACAAGTTAAAGCAACCATATTCTAATACAAGACAGTTAGTGTAGTCAACAACTCGTTACTCTGTAGGTAACATAGTTTGTGAACATATAGGATTATACCGCGGGTTTTTACTTCTTAAAAACAACAGTAATAAATTATAAATAATGAAAATAAATTGTAATTGTTTAATATAAATCATCATAAATCATGCCGTACTGTAAGAAAAAAATAAAAACAAAAAGTATTACGAGTGCATACATACAATACACAAAATACAAACGCTATAAAAATAACCAAATAGCTAGCTGTCGTTATCCTACACAAGACATGCGCAAAAGACAGAAAGAGACCCGTTACGTCAATTTCAATTTTGGAACCGCAAGCGTTTGATTTAGAACAAAGAAACTATAGAGTTAGAGAGTAGAGAGAAGTCATACCGTGGTAAGAAACCTGATACTAGTGATACCTAATCATTTAGTGAATAACCACGAAAGTCTTAAAATCTATATAAAAAAGAAATCTATAAAACTATAGAGTTGATTTAATGTTAATCTTATTTTTGAAATGACTTTTTATTATATGTTAGTAATAAATAACTAACAAAATATTGTTGTATTCGTTTTACTGTTTGGCGTTATCAATCAGAAGTCCGAAAATACATTTGACCGAAGTTATCTTTGCTCGAATTTTTGTAATCCCAAATGTACTTTTTTAGGTTATTTTAGGAACATTACAAAACAAGCTAACTTAATCTTTTCTTTATAATAAGCAACCAAAATCCCCTGAAGCATAACGGTTTTGTTATAAATAGTTTTTCGAGATTATGATACTTTGAATTTACTTCTAGTTGGAATCTAGACATTCGAATCATCGATACATTTCTTACAGCACGTCATAACTACCAACAAAGAGACACAGCTATTTTCACATTTACAATATTTGTATGTACCGATATTTGTCTACACAACTCTTATTGCTTGAAGAGAATTCGTATAAAATTCAACACAATACTATAAAATTAATTAATATTGACATTAAGACTACTCCATCACTCTTATGTTCAAGTAGTTTTCACTAGAAACCAAACAAGATGCATTTTGTTATTTCCAGTAGAAGCTGAATATGGATAATTTTTGGGCCTTTAAATTGTGGCAAACAAAATTAAGCAACACTGCAATGACTTTACAGTTTAAATTGAATGTTTAGTTTTTTGTTAATACTTCTATACATGTCCCTACGTTTGTAGAGATTAACTCCGGCCATGCTTGTCATTGGCTCCAACGCTGACCGCGAAAAGCCATAAACTGAAAAAAAAAAAACTCCGGACATTTTTTCGCGGTTTTTGGATTAGACTTTGGATTGTATTTATAGTCATTCATTTATTGGTAAGTCAATGGGCAATCTCAAAAACAATACTACTGTTACACTACACACGAAATTGAAAAAAGAAATTCACTACATCCATCCAGTCTAGCCAAGGGTGGAATTACATTTTTCATATACATGATTAACCAGTACATAATACAAGTCGACACCGTCACGTCGATAACTTGAATATACGAGAGACGGCTCTAGTATATTCACGAGAATCGATTTATTTTTATAGGTGTGTTTTATCTGTGCATTTGTAAAAATAAGCTAGTGTTGTAAACGTTTGTTTGTGTGTGACCATAGTGAGTGACACAGTTCAATTTTGCATTTGAATAGTTTTATTTTTTTTTCCATCCTCTAAGCTTATAGTACTAACCCCGCCCCTCAAAAAGTGGCAGAAAGTTTTGTTCGAGAAATAACGCTAATAGCGCCTCCCGCCCTATATGCTCTAAAGCTTCAAGATAAAGAACAAAAATTATTATTTTATGTACAATTTGCACAACAATATAACATTCCACCGAGTTTAATGCTAGCGTCTTTTAAAATTACAGGTTAGGTCTTAGAATAATAGGGTTAGGTATTTTTAATGTCGTTCTGTTAACGTACGCGGTCAACAACAAATAGGTGGGTTTTGTGTGAAGTGTAAATGTTAAACGGTGTTAATATAAAATTACAAGTGAGACCTCGCCGCCAATTTCAGGTAAAAATGACGACAATACATCCCTACATATGTGAACTCGACTGTGAAACGAATACTACACTTAAAATGTACCTTTTCAAGAATGTTAAAAATTTAGAAACATTGAGGAGTAAAGTAATAGAAGGCGCGTGGATGTGTGGGGTAGTGAATGCTGAGCTGGTGTTGGATCCGCTGCAAGTGGCGGTGGCAGCTAATGCGGCGGTCGTCGCGCAACTCCGAGGCACGATGCTCACCAGGACAGTCTACGGGGAAATCCTCTACAACTTGTCTATCACAAAAAACATCTCTCAGAGTCTAAGCAAGTTTGGAATAAACAAAGGAAGAGATCTGCTACTTTGTTTCTTAGTGAGGCCAGACAGGGACAACAGTGAAGATATCATTCCTCAATTAAAGGGAGATCTGTGTCCTATTACTGAACTAAGCACTGTTACCAACATGAAGGAAATAAAAACTGCTTATAAACTAAACAATTTTAAAGGTAATATTAGTCTTCTGGACATTATATTAAGTAGGATGGTCACCAAAAGCTTTGTATCTCATTAAATGTATTACATTTTATCGGGTTTTGCATGCCAATCCCACCACACTGCTTGTTATAGTAATTGGTACTATAACAAGATGTCTAGGTTGGACAGTAGGAAGAGGCGACTGAAAACAAGACAGATTTTTTGCATTTTAGTTATAATATTGTTTCATCACTTTCTCTCTGCTTTCCATAGTTCAGAATATTAGACTGAATCTTCCCCGAGAGCCAAGATTTCAGGCAAAGTCTATACCACTTTTAAAGTTGGTGAGGAGTGAAGTAATAAACCACCTGCACGAATCGAGCAAGCACAATTGAGTGTGCCAAAACCGAATTTAGGGCATTCTGATATAGATATGTTGGATTTTATCGATAACTATCAACCACACAGGAAAATTGATAAGAATAAAAATCTGATCTATTGGAAACAAACATTGAAACAATTTATAACAATATTTAAAATAAAAAGATACAATTTATCCTGTGTGTAAACAATAACTGTAAACAATGTGTCCTTTTGTCTGAACAATATCAACCAAGCAGGCATGTTAATAGCTTAGACATAAATATGAATATTCGCAGTATCTCTCTGCAACCAAAACCAAATTGCTACCCCAATTACAAAGGAGTGACTATTCTGCACAGTTTTTTGTGTTTATAGTTATAATATTTCTTTATTTCTGATAATGTATCAATAGAATTTTTAGTAACAGTGGGTAATTACGACTATGTTAATTAAAAATAATAATTAATGATAACTTACTTGTTATAATTATTAATACAAAGATC
>NW_020655726.1:347-9875 GCF_003589595.1 Hyposmocoma kahamanoa | reverse complement strand
GATCTTTGTATTAATAATTATAACAAACTAGTGGAGTAATTTCACAAACACAATTGACTATCAATTCTGTAAATATTTAACTTGTTAGTTAAATATTTGTGGTATAGGTATTATACAAGAGAGGCGAAAGCTGGAGGCCATACTTTTTTAATATTAAGTATGTTGTATGTTTTTATATTTGATAAGTTACTATGTAAATTAATCAGCAATAAAGGCAATAAAATAAAAATACTATGGTCATTTACAAAGGTCATACACGTATAGTACTATAGTCATTTACAAAAAGTATATTTATTTATTTAATTTCTTATTTTGGCATAATAGACTATTTTCCATAAATAAAGTTTAACAAACATACAACCTCATTACTTGCAGGAGATGAGAACTGGGTAAAATATATGTAGTTGGGCTAGAGAGAGCTATTGTTAATTTTGGCAAAGGATAAAATAAAAATATAAATAAATCGCATTTTATATTAACAACAATAAATTATTATGTAGAAATGATTCTATTACGCAAATTACAATATGTAAAAGCCACTGTTTCCAATGAACTCGGAGAATGTGCACAAGTACAATAACATGAAGCAAAAGCAACTGACCAGTCGTCGGAGCTAAGCTCCTCGTTTAGACAGTTGGTATTGCTGTTTATGGCAACATATTCGTACTTCATTCAAACAAATACGTAATGTATGTACATCTTATTAATAATGTTCCACTTTTGTTCCTTGAAACAGTTACGGTAAATTCTAACAAACGCTATCACTTTGCTTAAGCTACATTTATCACCTCCTCTGCGGAGCGCGGCACATTTGCTACATCATTTAGATGCTTAGGAACTTTTCGATAACCATTCTTCAGCTACGGAATGGCGAAAAAGTAATATTTGTTTTTACTATTGCATAGACACTAGTCACTCTGAATTTGTGTATGTTTATTTGTCTTCCATCTGCTACTTACATGGCCTTGTACGCCAAAGCAGAGTTCTCCAATCCAAAGGTATTCTATTTATAGAGGCATCTGAATATCAACCGGATGTGACGGATACTTAAACAGTCCACAAAAGGTCCTTCGTTGTGTGCAGATTTTTTGCGGAAATTTGGCAGCGCCGTCATATTATTTTATAGTTACGTTTTTATTTTACTTCAACTTGACCTTTAACCTACTGTCTCAGAAATCTACCATTTAAGACAATTTAAAACAGTAATATTGCGAACTGTCGCTACATACAAGATTTAAGTAACGCCCTACCTCTTCGAAAAGAAATTCCACACTTAAGAAAATATGAATGTTACGAAGTTAGACCGAGCGCCGTTATAAATAATTGAAACTCCGTAAGTTCTCGGTACCACAAGATTTGCATTACGCACCGTCTTTCGGGATGCGCCCCGGCGGACTAAGCTCGTTCTCGTTGGCTCGTTTTGTCACATTAAGGCCAATTCGGATATAAGCGATTTTCGCTACCGGTGGGGTATTTGCATGAAGTTTCGCTGCTGAAGCGAAACCGAAATACCACGCCATATCGCCTAGACTGGCGGTATCTTTGCACTTCCTTTGCGAAATTGGTTTCGCCGGACCGCGCGGTACTCTACACACGACGGCGACGATTAACTGACATAATAAGACTCATTTGCGATAATGACGTCCGAACAGCGAAATGTTAAATTATTTCAGATTACCCGTCACGCACGGTTATAGTAAGGTCTTACTCACTGACGCACCACATTTATTGTCTAGAAGGGCGAAAATGAAGATACTCGACTGGGCAAAGCTCCGAATATTCGGAATTTGAAGAAACCCTTTGTAAAGCCACCTAGAAGAGGGAAATACGTGTTACGCAAGGCCAAGGTCGATCATGTGCGCCGCATAGGGGCCAAGCTTGCCTCTATTCCAGCAGGCAACAAGGCCTTTTTGTTCCTGGCTAAAGCGGTCGAAAAAAAACTTTAGTCACCATTCATTACCACCTCTACTGAGGGCAGACGGCTCGATGACCCATGCTACGAAAGAGACGGCGAATTTATTCGCCTCACTCTTTGCCGAGAGTTCGCGTCTGGATGCCGCAGGGTACCTACCACCTACTTTACCTGAAGCTGGTGCACTATGGCGCCAGTTTGCATACGCCAAAAAGACAAAAAGAGGTATGTCAAGACATGAATAAAGCTAGCGGGCCAGATGAAATTCCGGCAATAGTCCTGCGTAACTGTGCGCCTGAGTTGCCTCCTATTCTCACACGCCTGTATCGACTCTCACTTGAGACTGGTGTACTTCCCAGGTCGTGGAAGCTTGCAAACATGTAACCTATCTATGCCTAAAAAAGGAAACAGAGCTGACCCTGTCAATTATAGACCTATCTCAGTCACTTCCATGCTCTGCAAGACTATGGGACGTGTACTTATCAACCGTCTTCTGTCGTACCTTGTAGACAACGATCAACTCAGTGATCGGCAATACGGACTCCGAAGAGGGCGATCTATTGGTGATTTTCTTGTGTACGCTTCTCACTTATGAAGCGAGGCTATAGAAGGGCTTGGCGAAGCCATTGCGGTGTCTTTAGACATTACTAAAGCCTTTGACAGGGTCTGGCACGCAAGCCTTTTAAGCAAACTTCCGTCTAACGGGCTTCCCAGTGACCTTTGCAATTGGATTTCGGATTTCTTGAGTATACGTTGGATTCGAGTGGTCTTAGAAGGCTACTCTTCCCTACATCTGCGATACATGCTATTCTAGATAGATAGAGTCCCTCAGGGTTCCGTACTGTCCGCAACTCTTTACGCTGCATATCAAGGATATGTTAATTCCAGGTGCCTTTAGGTATGCTAATGATAGCACAGTTGTGAACAGGTACTTGACTAATGCAATCGTCAGTGGAAAAGTAATCCAGTCCTGTCGGAGTCCATGGTTAGTCGTTTGAATTTGACACTTAAGACCGTCTCCGATTGGGGCGATGCCAATCTTGTACGATGGAATTGCATGATTTGATTCCATCATCGGAGGACTAGACGCGGGCTGGGGTTCCACTCCAGTATGTTGTGGATATTCCCAGGATTCGCACGACTCATCTCGCTCCCACATTTATATCACAAGCGGCTAGGGAATGGAATTTTTCTACCAGCGGATTTATTCCCCGAACGCTATAACTTGGACCTTTTCAAGGCGAGAGTGAATAGGGCATTATTTAAGTGTGCATGCTACATCATCGACTCCATCGTCACGTTCCAACAGATAAAATGCGCACTTATTTTTTGTATTAAAAAAAGTTTCATTACCCGTAGCGGTAGCCAAAATCGCGTATATCTGAACAGCCCTTAAACGAAAATCAAAGAGTTCCTGTGGGCCAACGCCGTAAATTTCGTTATTGCGAGTTGACAGCTTAAAAGTTTCGTGTGCGGGAAACAATAAGACCCAACGGAGGCGATGTTGATGCACAGACTATTAGCTTGGCGGACAATACAAATGTTAAATCTGACTCATGTCATATTTGCCAAAATCCAGTCCTTAAAAGGCCGATTCACACCAAAGAATTTGAACCTAACAAACTTGCGCGCTACGTAAGTTTATGTTAGGCAATTATCTTGTTAGATTACTGTCATTTTTGGATAATTCGGTCTGAAAGTACAGCCACTCGAAACATTTAAACTGAAACCACGAGTGAGCCTAATTTCTACTTGCATAATATGACAGCGCTTCGACCGCAATGCCGTGGCCGTAGACAGAATTATCTGTGGCTGTGAAGGATTCGTGCCGCTTAACATCTACGATGCGGCCGCGGAGTGGCGGTCGAGCCGGCCGCGCGTTGGGTTTCTATTCGTTGACGTCCACGGTTCGCTCGCGGGCGAGCGTCGACGTCCTCGTCGAGCGCTCGTTCGCGCGGAACGGACGAGGAGGCGAGATCTCGGTCGGGCGGTCGAGTTCGTGTCGGCGAACGCGTTCGCGGGCGTCGACGCGGACGCGGCGCCGGCGTCAGTGGAAGGGCAGGGAGTGCGCGAGGCTGATGAGCGAGGGTCACCGCCGCGCCTCCGACACGTACACCGACACCGTGGAGTCCTTGGAGCCCACGCCCAGCGCGCACCGGAGCGGGTGGAAGGCCAGGCAGGAGACGGGCCCGATGCGCGCGCCCATGAAGCCCTCGTGGAACTTGACGGTGTTGAGCGGCGAGCCGCGCAGGTCGTACACGCCGATGCACTGGTTGACGGAGCCGCAGGCCAGCAGGTCGGCCAGCGGGTGCACGTCGGCGGCGGCCAGCGGCGCGGGCGCCTGCGCGGCGGGCGGCGCGCGCAGCTGGCGCGTGTCGTAGGCGCGCAGCTGCCCCGCGGCGCACACCGTGAGCAGCAGGTGGCGGTCGGCGCGGCGCGCGCAGCACAGCAGCGCCGCCGCGTGCTCGTGCAGCGCGTGCAGCGGCCGCGGCGCGCGCTCGTCCCAGGCGCGCAGCGCGCCGTCGCCGAAGCCCGCCACCAGCACGTGCGCGTCGGCGCCGCGGTCTCCGCGCCACAGCGCCGTCACGCCCGCCTCGCTCTCGGTGGGGATGTCGCGCAGCAGCAGCTCCCGGCGCGCGTCCCACAGGCGCAGCGCCGCCGCGTTGCCGCCCAGCGCCAGGCTGCAGCGCGCCGCGCTCCAGCGCAGCAGCGTGCCCGGCGGCGCCGCGAACGCGCCCTCGCCGCCCGCGCCGCCCAGCCCGCCCAGGCCGCCCAGCCCGCCCGAGCCTGCAAGCGCGACCTCGTTCCGAGCGACTCGCCTCGGCCGAACCGAGTTTCCGGAAACGGCTTTGCTACAAGCGGAATACGGCTGGGAAGGGTGTTCATTACACGACATTTCAAATAGAGTTACTCTTAATGATAATGAAGATGGGGAAGTGCTACTTCGGACTGTTATGGATTGGATGCGGGGTGAGGCAGGGGAGGCTGAGCTCGCCCAAACTTTTCAATCTATATATGAATAGACTCATCGATGAGCTGAGCCGCACTATGGTCGGATGTCATATTGACGGAATGTGTGTTAATAATATAAGTTACGCTGACGATATGGTACTGCTCAGTCCATCGATTAGAGCACTTATGTCTATGTTGCAAATTTGTGAGTCATACGCTGTAGCCCATGGACTCAGGTACAATGTTTCGAAGAGCGAGCTGATGGCGTTTAAGGCGGGTACTAAGTGTTACAATATTATACCTAATCTAACACTTTGCGGCGCTCCTTTAAAAATAGTTTCGAAATTTAAGTACTTGGGTCACTGGGTCACGGATGACCTATCTGACAATAGCGACATCGAGAGGGAGCGTAGGTCGTTGGCTGTTCGTTGTAACATGTTGGCCCGCAGGTTGGCACGCTGTACGAGACAAGTAAAGATTACACTGTTTAAATCTTATTGTCAATCCTTTTACACGTGCAGTCTGTGGGTCAACTATACGCAGAGGACATACAACGGCCTGCGCGTGCAATACAACAACGCGTTCCGGGTGTTGCTGGGGCTGCCGCGCTATTGAGCGCCTCGGGGATGTTTGTGGAGTCGCATACAGACGATTTTGCAGCCATTATGCGCAAGATGTGTGCCTCGATGCTAAACCGCTTGCGCGGCAGCCCCAACCGCATCCTGAGCGCGTTGTCTGCACGCTGGGACTCGCCGATGTTCGCTCACTGGATGCGACTTCATAGCATACCATCAGTCGCATAGTTTTATTTTGTTTCTTTTTTATTTTGTTTTTTGTATTTTTGTATTGTGTAACTAACCCTTAGAATTAAGCATTTTGTAATTTTAACTAACAATCTATGGACCCAGTTCCGAAATAAATGATTATTATTATTAATCATTGTAACTCTTTTAAATAAATTTAGGAGTTCGCACTCTTAATACTTTCATTATTATTTTTAGCTTTAAATGCTCAAAGTAATTTGTTAGACATTGTAGTCTATTGGAACGACAGAACCTTACAGAATTGCGCTATTATAATACAATTAACAACGATTCTGATGAATTGCTCGATCCATATGATTTCTCATTAGTCTTCAAAATTTATAGTTTTTCGATTTTGACAAGTCTCTAGCTAAGAAGTAAACACGAGCACCCTTAACAGTGAGGCATTCTCAGACAAAAACTGGTGTATCTTCATTTATAGTGAGTCTAAGATGCTTAGCGCGTAATTTATCTTTGTTCTTAATATTGAAGGATTTGTAAGACTTAAAAAAATCGTTCTTAATTAGGGTAGAGCAAGTTTCGACAATTATGGGAGTATTTCTTTCTTCTAATTTTCGTCTTTGAATTCTAAATATATCTTTAATATCTGATTTTTCGATTTTGCAATTTACAGATTTAGATAAGCATGTAACTAAATTTATTAAGTCATCTTTTGTCTCCAATCTCTTTTTCGGAACATTTTTTATTTCCAGACAGGTTTTTCTACTACCACGCTGTAAGTCCTCCATCCTCTCTTCTCGCATATTAATATGCTCTCTATCCTTTCTTGCCTGAGTTTCAAGTACTGTAATTCTCTTCTGAAGTTCTTCATTTTGCTTGGACAAGAAAACCATTGACTGTTCGATTTTTTGGTTAAACGTTTTAATTTCATTAAGGTTAGAGTTGATCATGCTTAATTCTTTTCTCTGAGGAGCTAGCAAATCCGCAATCATCATTTTTATATCTTCCATAAGTGAACTGTGATTGGAATCTCCTTCATATCTCTTCCTTTTGAATCGTTGGAAAACAAAGGTATTGGGAGGAGTTGTTTCAGGGTTGAATTCATTCAGTTTAGAGTTGGAGAAAGACCTGTCCATTTCTGTTTGCGTGCACTTGGGCCAGATATACCAAAAGAGTCCACAGGACTTTATAAGATGTGAGGGTAGATATATATTTCTCTTTCTCTCTCTTCCAACGTCAATCGTAATGTTACATTGCTTTTATCATGTGTCATGTGTGTGTACAATGTCGTTTAGTTGTTTAGTGTTGTCAATGCTATATTTTGCTGTTGTATTTTTATCAGTAGGGAGCTGTTTTTGCTTATAATTATTTAATATAGTTTCTATTACATTGTGATACAAGCTGTTTGTACCCACAAAAATAAATAAATAAACTGTTATAAAACAATAGGGAAAATAAAAAGAAGTCATACCGTGGTAAGAAACCTGATTAGTGATAATCATTTTGTGATAAAACAATTTGAAAACCTTTGCGACAACTTCCGGACCATTATTTATAATAATAATACGCACGCGCGAAACAACGTATAGACACACAAATTACACTCAAACTCATGAGAGAAACAAATGTAGGCCATACAAATATTTCTCCCGGCCCGGGAATCGAACCCGGGACCTGTGCGTGGCAGTCCAGCACGGTAACCGTTCGGCCACGGGGGCAGTTCGAGTTGTATTTATGAATCGCACTGCCAAAAACAGGACAGTCGTCAACCACCGCAGTCGGAGGCGACGACGAATTCGGCAGACACATCGATACGGCACGGGGCCATGCCATTTGGCGCATTTGGTGCGCGATCGAGAGAGTGGCAACACTCGCCGTAGAGCGGCTGCGCGGGCGGCGGGCGGTAGTCGGGCGCGGGGCGGGCGTCCAGCGCGCGCCAGGCCGCCAGCAGCGCCGGCTCCTGCGCCGACGCGCCGGGCCGGTACAGCGCGCAGTGGCCGTTGGCCGACGCCACGCACAGCAGCGCCGCGGCGTGCGCGTTCAGGTACTCCAGCGCCGAGATGCGGCCCCAGGCGCGGCGCCACGCGCCCACGCACAGCTTGGCGCCCGTGCCCCAGTCCCACACGCTGCGCAGGCGAGGGGTCAGCGGGCGGCGGGCGGCGGGCGAGGCGGGCCCGCCCCCGCCGCCCGAGCTCACCCGAAGTTGTCCTTGAAGGCCACGGCCACGTGCTGGTCGTACGGGTGCAGCAGCACGGCGGCCGGCGGCAGCGGGCAGCGCGAGTGGAAGGCCTGCGTCTCCAGCCGCGCCACGCGCGCGCCCGCCAGCCCTGCGGATCGGCCGACCGGCTCGTTATCGGCTCGAAGCCCGACGTGAATGTGGATAAAAGCCCAATGCGAAAACAAAAATGTGGGTATTTTAAAAATGTATACATTAGCGTAGTAATAAAGCATTACCCCACGCGTAAAAGTACTGAGGTGCTAACTACTGTCAGTTGTGAAGTGCACCAGCTCGAAGTTTGCTCTTTACGCTAAACAATTCTGTTAGGAGACTCGACATACCTCGCTCGGCCACTGACATAATGCACTTATATCGATTCTAAGATCAAACGTGGTGCGGACTGCATCGACGGGTTAAGGGGTGGGCGCTAACAACGAGTGAGCAAGGCCAAAGCAAATGTACTTACAGTTCATGAATTTATTATAAAACACGTATAGCTTTCAAACTAAAACAGCAAACAAAAGCCTAGTAAAGGTCGAAATAAAAAACGATCGCATGTAAATTTAGAATTTGAATCTAAAAGTAAAACTAACTTCCTTATAATAGTGAACACACACAATATTTATATTATACATTACCAAAGTTCGATTAATAAATATGAATATAACTACATAAAAGAAAACAAAACAATTACAAATGAAAACTCACAACTCATAAAGTGCTTTGTACACATTATTAATTGCTGAGGCAAGAGAACCCAACAATATATCAAATTTTAGTCTGATTCTGTTGTAATAAGAAAGTGATAAAGGAGAATGTTGGCCGACATTTGTTCTACAGAGCGGCAGATTGAAAGTTTTCAATTTGAAAATCGACTACCTGGACGTGTGACTTCCTATTTGACGTAAGACAGAACTTCTGGGCAAGAGACCCATGTATACCCATAGATTCCAAGACCTTGCATAAAGCCGGACAAGTCTATAATTGGAAACAATGTTTGCATCACTACTTTTATGTATGAGGGTTAAGCGTGCCGCTTTCCACAGTGCTGGAAATATACCAATTTGAAGTAGTAGTTTCTCTGCGCACAATTTAAGCAATATATTTGGTATACATCCAGACCAGCACTCTTACTTGTATCAAATTTTTTTAAGAGTCATTTATTTCCGACACCGTCCAGCGTCCTATGCCCAGAGTGGACGACCAATCCCTAGCCATAATATTATGTCTACATTTTAACTCGTAAACAGACCGGGAATAATCAGAAAATAAGTTTCTAATCTCTTGTCCACCACTAGCTATCACCACTTTACAACGACAGTAGCGAGCTACTCAATATTTTTACGCGTGATGTGATACTTTATTACAACTACGCTAATATATCGCACCCGTCATGGAAAAATGGCACAAGTGGAGTTCAAATCAAATATGTTTATTACTCCATTAGATACAGAAAAATATAACCAAAATTCCTCTACAATTCTCGTAACTCTTTCGACTAAGACTGTAGATAGTTACGAGAATTGGAGAGGATGTAGGTTACATTTTTCTGTATCCAATGGAGCAATAAACTTTTTTGACGTAACTCCACTTATGCCATTCTCACCATGAGGGGTGCGATATATATAATTATACATATATTTAAATAGTCACATTTTGAAATTCGACTTTCGAGCTTTACC
>NW_020655726.1:0-247 GCF_003589595.1 Hyposmocoma kahamanoa | reverse complement strand
GACTTTCTTACTCGATATTTTTCGTGAATGGGAACGAAACCGAAACGCGGACGAGAACAGAGGGAGGCGAATCACCCTTGGCCTCTCGGCGCAGGCTGGCGTTGCGCGTGCGGCGCCAGGCGCGCTCGTGGAAGGCGCGGCTCTCGCAGTCGGCGCGCGCGTCGGGCTCGGCGCGGGCGAACTGCGCCGCGGCCCAGGCCACGAAGGGCGTGGCCACGATGGCGCGCTTGGCCGCGCCCGCCCCCGC
>NW_020655725.1:0-10818 GCF_003589595.1 Hyposmocoma kahamanoa | reverse complement strand
AGGCTGCGGCCACCGTCGGGCGACCTGTTATCCCGACAGAGTCGACCGACCGACTGGGACCAGAGGGCTTGCCTTAGCTGGCCGGCTCGAGTGGAGTCAATCACAATAAAAAACGCCCAAAGGTGACGTAGTTGGGGCGCCCCTTCACGGGGCCTCGCGCGGTGATGCCACGCCTGCTTCGGTGGGTTGGTAGGCGGGGTTTATCGCCTACCCATTTGCGCCATCCCTGGGATACCTCCTGTCCTCCCAGGACGTATTAGGGTTACCCGGGTACAGGGGGCACTGCCCGCGCGGTATGTACCGTCCACCTCAATACTCGTGGGTACCATATGTCGTTGAATAATGAATCGTTTCTTACCCTGATGTAATATTGTAATTGAAGGTCGTAGATTTATAAGCTGCTCGACTTGCAAAAAGCTTTTCCATCTACCATGTGCAAATGTCACATCCCCTAGATTCCACCTGATGAGTCCAAGTCGAAAACAGATTTGGAAATGCAATCAATGTTGGGAACAAATGCACTCTAATAATCTACAACAAACAAGAAAGTTATGTATTATAAGTAGTAATTCTAGAAATAAAATTTTACAATTTACGAAAGGTATGATTAACCACACGGAGATCTGTCATTATATTACATCAAGGGCTGGTACAAGACAGCTTTTGAAAGGCATAGAAAATAAGCTACTCGAATTTAACTTCGATGACTATTGTATCATATTTATAGGTGAAGCTGAGTTCAAAGTGACGAACAAGTATTCAGATTTAGTTGCAGATATCCGAAAAAAGCTACAAAAAGTGCAACATACAAATACCATAATCTGTTTGCCTACTTACAAATTTGAAAAAACTCTGTACAATAAACAGGTGGAAACATTTAACAATCTGTTGTATCGGGATAATAAGTGTTATGAATATGTTTATTTGTTAGATAGCAACAAAAACTTAGAATACTCTTCAAGAATGTTTACTGCAAGGGGTGGTTTTGTGAACAACGTTGAGTATAAAGTTATAACTCAAAATTTAAGTGATTTAATGTATGAAACCACATATTATTATTATTACTTAAATTGCATAAATGACACATGTCTGTACGATTGTGACAATACAGTCGAAAACCCTACTAACTTTAGTTATCCCGACCAGAATAAAAAATTTTTTCGTTAATAATATAATATGCACCAAAATATAGGTGGATATGTATCTAAAAAAGCATTATTGGATGTTGCAATTTCTGAGTTACACTCAAATGAAAAGGGCCCGGACATTATTTGTTTATCTGAAACAATGATTAGAGTAGGTAACGAAAGCCGTATAATTATAAAAAATAATTATAAAAACCTAGCCACAGCTTATTGCAGGCAAAATAGGAAAAGCAGAGGTGGAACTTGTATACTAATAAGCAATAAACTTAAGTTTCAAAGGATACACGAACTAAAAAGCTATGCTCAGGATTCAATATTTGAATGTTGCGCTGTAAAACTGACATATAATATTTACATAATATGTGTTTATAGAGCTCCCAAGTCAGATATAAAACGTTTTTTATCAAAATTGGATGACATATTACACCGATATACAAAGAAGACTAAAAGTAAAGTAATTCTAGCTGGTGACCTAAACATTAATACTCTAGAGACTAAAGTATCAAAAAACATTACGATTTTCTTGGACATATTAAAAAAATTTGACAATACACATTACTGAACCTATTAGACTAATACTTGCATTCACCATTTACTTAGTAACGTTGACGAGGCTACTGCTGAATTACATCATTTATATCTGTCTGATCACAATACGGTGCAAATCTTACTAATACCGGTCAGTAAAAAAATTGTTCAGCCTATTGAATATTATTTAAAGGTCCGAGATTATAGTAGTCAAAATCAAGAAAGATTTCGTAACTACTTAAAAGAATTGTCTTTCGTAGAGATATTAAAGGAGCGCGATATAAATAAAACCATGCAACATTTCCATGACACCTTAACCTTATTGCATAATCTCAACTTTCCCTGTAAATTAATTAAAGTTTCCAATAAATATAAAAAACCAAAATGGATCACTAAAGGTGTCAGAAAAAGCTGTAAAACTAAGAGAACATTGCGTTATCAATATTACACCGTAAAGTCAGACATTAAAAAACTACAATATCGGTTGTACTCAAAAATACTACGCAAATGTTTAAACGCAGCTCAAAAGTTACACAACGACAAACTTATAAAAAACGCAAAAAATAAAGCAAAAACATCTTGGAAAATTGTGAAAATCGAGTTTAATAATATTAATAGTGATCAATTTATAAATAAAATTATAATAAATGATAGTACTATAACTGACCCTGTCTGCATAGCTAATGAATTTAATAATTATCTAATTAACTTAACTCACTTAAACAAAAAAGTAACACAAAACACAAATAAAATTCACTTGTCCTATAGTATTTATATCCAACCTTTGGATTTCAAAGAAATACATAATATAATGAAATCATTAAATAGTACAAATTCAACAGGATATGATAATACATCGACTCGAGTTGTCAAATATTGTGCAACTCAGCTGACCGTACCCCTCACTTATCTAATTAATTTGTCACTTGAACTTGGCACCTTCCCAGATTTGCTTAAAATGTCAATTATTAAGCCTAAACATAAAAAGGGTACAGAAAACTGACATGGCCAATTACCGTCCCATAGCATTAGTTCCAGTGCTTTCCAAAGTATTTGAGAAAGCAATGAAAAAGAGAATTGTAGACTTTGCTTCCAAATACAACTTGATAAAATCAGAACAATTTGGTTTCCAGCAAAATAAATCTACTTCCTTGGCAGTTTTCCATCTGGTACAAGAAATTGTCGTAAATGTGAATAAACGAATTATTCTTTGATATGACCCAGGCATTTGACTTCGTATCCCATGACTTACTTCTCCAAATTTTTTTCTCAAAAATTGGCTCGGGAGTGGTTGGCGTCTTATCTCCGTAATAGGAAGCAAGCGGTTGAAATTAGGACTCTGAATAAGGATTCTCCCGTGGTTTCTAATAGGTCCTTATATAGAGTCAATGCATACGGCGTGCCTCAAGGTAGCGTGCTTGGACCACTACTTTTCCTACTTTACATAAACGACCTGTCTGATGTAGCGTGCCATAAATGCATTTTATTCGCGGATGACTTATCCAGAATTATACCGTATAAGGAAAATATAAAAAAGTATGAATTTGACATTAACAATACAATTGCAATAATAATTAATTGGCTAAATAAAAATAATTTGACAGCGAATTTTAACAAGACAAATTTTATTCAATTCGGGACGGTTAGACACAAAAAGTTGAAACTAAATATAAATTACAATGGACAAACTTTAAAAGAAGTAGAGCAAACTAAATTTCTAGGTGTTATAATTGATAACAAGTTTGAATAGAAGATACATACTGAGTCAGTACTTAATAGTCTAAATCGCTATGTTTATGTTCTAAGGAGACTACGTGACACTTCCGCTATGTCTACTACTTTCGATGCCTATCATGGCTACGTGGCCTCCATGCTTCCATATGGACTTGTAATATGGGGAAATTCGACGGATGCAAATAAATTATTTGTAGTACAAAAAAATGTGTACGGGCAATAGGTGGCTTGGGACCCCGTGAATCGTGTATACCTTTGTTCAAATCTCTTAACATACTACCACTGCTTTGTATGTACATTTTTGAGGTGTCTAACTTTGTCAAAAATAATTATAAACTTTTTAAAAGGATACGGGACGTTCACAGCAGAAATGTAAGACACCCAGACAGATTAGTAAATCACAGTAGTACCAAATTAAGTTACTACCAGAGACAATGTGGAGCCAAGTGTGTGAAAATATATAATACTTTACCCTCTAATATAAAAGATATAAATAGTAATCATTTATTTAAACGTAAGCTGATGGCATGGCTGAGAGATAAAAATTTCTACTCTATTACAGACTTCTTTTCATTTGACTATAAGTATAATTGATTTGACCTACAATGACATGAATTTATTACATTATTATTTTTTATTTTTAGTTCGGCATGACATGACAATAGCTTACAACTGCTTGTAACATGTATAATTAATAACTATAGCTACATTACTAGAATTAACTTCAGATTTATAAAATTTGTATAAAAATGAAAGAGATTTGTAATGTATTATATATATTGACTATGTATTGAAATAAAATTAGAACTTTAACTGTTTTGTGCATGTCTACTGACATTATTTGTAATTTAATCAATTTAATTCAATCACTATAAGTATAATTTTGCATGCCAATTGTGGTAAAATATGAGCTCTATTTCTCTACTGTGTTCCATCTTTTGTTCACCATATTTTAAGCAAATAAATTTTCATTTTATTTCATTTCATTTACCCTGAACGTTGAAGTGAGGCCCGCGAAGGACGGAGATACGAACCCTGCAACCACAACGGACACTGATTTTGCCTTACCATTGGCAGCTACACAGGAGAACACACCATGCTGCACCACGGCGCCGGAAACCAGAGCTGAAGAGAGGCACGCGAGCCGCGCGAAACGCCCTCATGAGGGGCTAGAAGAGGTACTGGAGCCAGATAGGGCTCCAAAAGTAAACACGGCGCGGAGAGGCCACAGAACGGTCGCACCAACAGCGCTCACAAGGTATGCCCATTCCAAGTCTCGTCTCCGGGATGCAGAGCTCCGTACCCTCGAGACAGAGGCAGCCCCACCATCTCACATTCGCAGTGACTCGGTTATCTACTGCACGTACCGAGCAGAGGGTGCGCGAGTAGAGTTCCAGGACCCTATCAGAGGAGCAGCCTGACAATGATGAACTCATCATGCTTGCCCGGGCGGGTGTAGATAAAATCCTGAGGGAGGCCGCCAAAAGCAAAAACCTCAGCATCTCGCACGTGCGGGTGCGGAACACCCAGACGGGTGCTCGCATAGTCGAGGTACCCGGGGCGACCAGCGCCGGGAAGGCCGACACCCTGGCGGTCAAGCTGGAGCAGGTGATCGGGGGGCTGGCAGCAGTAACGCGGTCAACCAAAACCGTCAGTGTGATGGTCACCGGCTTAGACGAGTCGGTGACCTCAGAGAAGATCCCGAAGGTGGTGGCCGCGCAGGGCCATTGTCCCCCGTCCGTTGTGAGCGTGGGAGCCGTGAGGCTGGCCCCTAATGGGACGGGGTCAGCCCTCGTCCGCTGCCCAGAGACGGCAGCCCAATCGGTGGCGGCTACCGGCCGCCTGTTGGTGGGGTGGTCCTCCGCCGGGGTCCACGTTCTGGGGCCCCTCCCTAAGTTCAAGTGCATGGGGATTGGCCACACCAGAGCCCTCTGTCCGTCCAGTGTGGACAGGAGCGGGCTCTGCTTCAGGTGTGGCCAGGCGGGACACTCAGCCAGACTGCCGGGAACTCCCTCCTGTAGTGGCAGCAAGGCCTTCGTGGCAGCGAGGTGGGGAGAAGTCATCCTAATTGGGGGTACTTCTCTCTGGCCCAATTCCAGGCGTTCCTGGAGACCCTAGAGAGGGCGGTGAGGAGGGCAGCTCAGTAAGGCAGCTAAGTAAAAATTCCGATGTGGAAATTTTTTTATATATTATTTTTCAAAAATCTCTGAACAAGGAAGAAATCTCCAGGAAGAAGAAGAGGAAAGCATATATAAGGTCGTAATTTATATTTTATTTTTGTGTTTGAACTTGCTATTGTGTCTATGTGCGCTTCGTAGTGAAAAGGGGCTAAGTAGAAACTATAAAATGAATCGTTCGCCGAAACAGTACGCACAGAAATTTACAGGCTTAAATGTAGACCAATTTCTGGACCAGTTTGAGGCAACTAGCGTAATAAATAACTGGTCAGATGGGCAAAAGAAATAGGCGGTAGATGCCTAATGAGCCGTTTTTGAATTATTTTTATAATCTGGATAGCCTGGCGACAAGGGCGAAGATATAGGACGATGTGAAGTTTATAAAGCATTTCCTAACATCTTTTAAGCGCCCAAGTCTCAATGGGTGCTTGCTAGCAAGGTGTTCGCGTCTAAAGAGGAGTTGAGAAAAACGATTATACAGATGGAGGATGTATTTAATCGAGAATCAAACTTAGAACAACAGAGTATCGAGTTACTAGTGTGTATTTCGAAGGAATACTCTCAGTCTTGGCAAGCACAAGGAGATCCCTCACCGTTGGTGGACCCATCTCTGCTTTTTCAGATTATCAAACGCCACAGATTCCGGTCACGGCCGACGTTCCATTTGACGTGCAGCGAAATACACCACGCGGAAGGTACAATTTGAGACCTCGGCAAGTATATTCGCAAGCACAAGGAAGTGGTTCTTCGACAGGATACCCCCAACATCGATTTTATCAAGGCGCAGCTGCTCATTCAAGAGGCGATCACCCAAACGCACCGCCACGCCGATAGGTAGCCGGGATGGTCGGACGTGGAATATGAAACCGGCGTGCTTGAAACAATAATTGTGTATAGTTGATAATTGTGATGTAGATAGAGCATCCATTGTAACCATTTGTATAAATAATATAGAATGCCGATGCCTTGGTGGATACTGGTGCTTCTGTTTCAATAATCTCGCAATTTTTTGCAGATGAATTACATCTGCAGATTGAAAAAACGCCGAATTTTTCTTTGCGTACAGTTGATGGAATGCGGATAATAGTGCAGGCGTCCACCAAAGTTTCGTTAGCAATCCAGGGAAACAAATATCTATCAAAGTTGCTTGTTGTAGATGACGATGATGAGCTCCTTATTTTAGGACAGGACTTCCTAACGGTAAACAGTGCCGTAATGATTGATTTTAAGATTTTTCAGCGTCGAAAATAACTTTAAAGAATAATGTTGAGATTCCTTTCAATTCTGTCTCTGATGTCATGTCAAGGAAAAATAATTGTGGTTCTATCGAGCCAATTTCAAAAAATCATAAAAGTTTTCATTAAATAAGTCCGAGTATTTATATTTTGTTAATCTGTTGGAAACGAATAGTGACCACATGTTTAATATCTCGAATATGAAAAAAGATAGAGTTTAATATCGATAATTATTTGCAGGAGAAAAGGCGGGATGAATTGAATCAGTTATTATTAGAATTCCGCGACACGTTTTCTTTTGCGCCAGGTGAACTTGGGTGTTATAAGCAGTCATTGGTTGAAATCAAAACCACTGATGAGGAACCGGTGCATAAAATGCCATAACGTGTCTCCCCTAGACAAAGACAAATTATTGAGGAATAAGTGGAAGAAATGTTGAAGTATGGGATAATTCAGGAATCGAAAATCCATATGCTTCACTCATTGACTTACAAATAAATGGACGACGGGTCTAATACACAAACCACGAAAAAATGTCCCCAGTCAACCTATTTAAACGTAGTGACATGTAAAGGAATATGAAAAAGCTAAAACGTTGAATTTAAATTGTAATGTCATCGCAGTACTGTCTAATTTTGCTTGCTTCACTGTCAGTCGAACAAACGAAGACTAAAGCGTGAATGACGCTCTGTATACGATTTTAGCGCCCTATAAGTTCGGATACTTTTTAGCGCGGACCCGACGTCCATATAATTGTAAGTCAATGGCTTCACCGGTAGTTTTGGTGGATGAACTAGAAGGGCCGCCGAGATTTTGTATTGATTACAGGGCCTTAATTTAAAAAAAAATTAAAAACGATTCATACCCTATTCCGAGAGTGGACGATTTGTTAAGTTGTTTACAGGGTGCAAGGTATTTCGCAGATTTAGATATGAACTCTGGGTATTAGCAGTAAGGTGTAGGAGAAGAGAAGGAAAAAACTGCCTTTGTTACGCATACGCGAAGCAACAAACGTTGTTGCTTCGCGTACACATGTGATACACTCGTGTACGTTCACGTTTGGAGCCTCCTCGCGGCTGTCACTGTGAAAACACGTATTTTGGTCACCTCTGTGTTTTAAATTGAAAATCATAATAATTAGTACGTATTGTGAGTTGTCCATGCAAAAAATCAATATGTGTACCTACTATCTAAATTTTTAACAATTGGATTCTACTTGGAAACGATAAAATTAAAGGTATTTATTGCAAAATTGTTTCATAACCTAAAAACTACGCCTGGAGTTTTACGGCAACTTTTTCCATAGTACGTGTATCGTACGTCTACTCTGCCACCTGCTGGACATGCATGATAAGACTTACCGCGCTCATCCGCTAAGCCCTGACCTGCCATTTGTGATTTGAACGCTGAACTTGTTAATTAATGCACCATTCTGCCTTTGCGCACCTTGGCTTGGGGAAGTATCTTTATAGCCGCTCAATAGGTGGCGCATAAATCGGATGTGCATGAGTTAATTCATAATGATTAAACGCACTCCGCCTCCTTCCCCTGCTAATAACACTGTGCAAATTCCGGCAAACAAATCAGCTACTTCCGGTGATGGTTCCAATATAACTCACCGTCGTAATAAAAAAGATAAAGAAAGCTACAGCATGCCTGAACATTCAAGACAATTCATGGAAGAAATGAAGAAAATGTTTGAGGATTTAAAAGTCCAACAGGATTTTCGTTTACCTCCTTCATTAGTCACCGAAATAAGCACACAAAATGCTGGGATACAAAAATCTATCGATTTCCTTTCGAATAGATACGACGAGGTTATACAAATAGTGGAAGTACTTCAAAATAATTACGATAAATCTCAAGATTATATTAGATTACTAGAAAACAAAATTGAATTTCTCGAAAAAAAGGAGTGCTCTACTTCCATCGAAATTAGAAATGCCAAAATTACCGAACGAAAATAAGGACGCATTATGCAGGATCGTGAAACACACCAGTGAGTTGATTGAGTCTAAGGTCAACGACTCAGCAATTCGACATATTTTTCGAGTAAAGGCTAAAAACCCATCCCCAACTCCATCTCCGATCGTGGTAGAATTTACAACTTCATTTACAAAGGATATAATGATAAGATCAGCTCGAGAATACAACAAGAATCACTCTACAAACAAACTAAACACCTCCCAATTGAAAATTGAAGGATCACCAGACCGATCTACATAACCGACTGTCTTACATATAAAACAAATCGTCTGTACCACCTTGTTCGTGAACTGGCTAAGGAACAAGGTTTCGCGTACTGCTGGACTACCAATGGACAAGTCTATATACGAAGAAAGGACGGAGCTACTCCAATATGTATTAAAACTGATAATGATCTCGTAACCCTGAGACAGTCAATTTGACTAAACTCAGTACTAATAGGAAACAAAGTTCTCTTTTCTCTCATACTACTCTTTTATGTTTAAAATTTATTTTTAAATTTTCTTTTTATGCTTACGTAAATAATTTACACATATTGTTAATCTACCACACACAGTTACTAACACGAACTCACACTCAAACACATACACAAATACACACATAGACACATATACAATCACACACATCACCTTTTACATTTACCATTACTTTCAACCATTCTGTATCTCGCATATTGAAGTTTACTGCGAATACTTTAACAATTACTCAGCTCTACTCAAATCATGTTATACCACCCACTACTACTCTTCTCCTTGCTTATAAAATATTACATATAACATCAAAGTTGATAACCTAGTAGAATATATAGACTCTATGTCTATCTGTGACTCGGCTGTATGTTGTATGGACGATTCTTATACATTGTTTGCAAATAGTAATAAAAGCTTAAAAATACTAAATCAGAATATTCGCAGCATTAACAAGAACATGGCAGGTCTCTTTACAATTTTGCATAGGAGTGGCCTTGATTGGGACATTATTGTCCTAACTGAATGTTGGTTAAATCACGCACCAAATATTCCTATCCTTAATGGTTATACCCACTATATGACGACCCATAATTATACACAAAATGAAGGAGTTGTCTTATATATTAGTAATTATCTAAGTGTAGTGATTGAAGAACCTCACTTTCTGGACGCAAATTGTTTAACGATTAAGGTTAATACTAATAATCTACACACTAATAATCTGTGTTTATAGACCACCTGCTCAGAATGACCTTTCAAATTTTTTTCAATCACTGAACAACACTCTCACGGCATCATCTAATTTTCATAATATCATACTATGCGGCGATATTAACATCGACATTTCTACTGATAATCATGACAGACATTCAGCTTACTACTTAGATCTCTTAGCGTATCACGGTCTCCTACCTGCACATATTATACCCACTCACAGTAGTACCTGTTTAGACCATTTCATGATTAAATCTAATTTATCTGCAAAGGTTTTAGTAGCCGATTCAACATTAACCGATCACTACACGGTAATGTTTAGACTTGCTCTTGACTGTGGTAATAAAAGTACTCTCTATACCCTTACTCGTACTAATTTTGCAAACCTTAGCTTAGACCTAAATAAAATAAACTTTGACATAATATATAAACAAACTGACCCAAATGTAGCCATGACAATTTTCATTAGTTTAATTCAGCAGGCTATGGAGGCAAACACAATTACTATTCATACATTTAAACGTAAACGTATCATCAAGCCCTGGGTAACTCCAGGGCTATTGCGGTGTATGAGAAATAGAGATAAGTTGCACAAAAAATGTAAACTGTCGCCTAATAATGAAATGCTAAGAGTAACTTATACTCGATACCGTAATTTCTGTAATTTCATTTTAAAGAAAGTTAAACAGGACTACGAAAGAACAGAATTAAATACGCAGAGTCAAATAAAAGAAAATTATGGCAGGTAATTAATAAGGTTACAAACAGGACTAAACCTAAAGTCTCAGCTAAAGAATTAATTACTCCAAACAATTCAGTCAACGATATA
>NW_020655724.1:0-38806 GCF_003589595.1 Hyposmocoma kahamanoa | reverse complement strand
AGTAAACTAGTCTAGCAGTACTAACATCGGTAAGCTCACGTATTCTGTAGACTGCGTATGCAGCGGAACTTAACCTTAATGTTTCACGATAAAAAAATTTAACATAATAAAGATTGCCACGGAAATTAGGTAGTGAACACTAATCCAAGAATGATTAGTGTTCATTGATGAGAATTTGTTTAGAATTTAGGATTGACATTGCTATTACAGGGTTCATGTTTGATCTGTACTATCTAACTTAAGACCTTTATAACATGAATTTATTTGTAAGTCAATGCATGAATGCAATAAATAATTAGAATTTGAATTTGAACGACCGAATTGACGACCTCGGTGTCCCAATAAAATTGCACTGTAGTAAATAAAATTGAAGAAATGAATTCTAGGTATTCTGGGTTGCGCACTTATTGCTCTGATGCTCATACAGGGAATTTCCTAGTTTGAGACCAGATTATGTTGGTGTGGTTATTATTAGTAACCCCGAGCAGATATCAGAGGGCGCGGCAGACCACCGCGGCGCTGGATGGACGATATCCGCCGATACGGTCGTGACTGGATGAGTACACAATATCGCCAATGGTGGAAGAAGAGAGAAGTTCCTACATCCAAGATTGGATCCAAAAAGGCCGACATGCTGATGATTATTAGTACATGAACCATCGACCTTATGAAATAACCGTTCTCCCTTTGGACTACCACCTCCCTTCCATTCACGCGTTTCCAAGTGTATGTTAAGTGCCCTCACTCGAGTCCAGATACAAAACGGAAGTGCTGGTAAATTATGCGCCAAAAAGTTATCGGCAATTATGGTCAAATTACACAATCGATTAGTCACCAACTTCAGGTCACAGGCTTAAGCGAAAAAGTATATTAATTTCACTTTTTTATTGATGATCATACTTTTAAAAACTGTGGCCTAATTCAAAAGACTTTTTTTACTTATTCGACAACATTATTTAGAATGTGGTAATTTTTTTATGAATAAGAGACCGTTAAAATAATCTCGTGACGACCAAAACGGCCCGTAGATAATTCGTCGCTCTGCGCGCCAGATACGCCTTTAAAAATCTGTTAAATTGTCTACCTGATAAATAAGGTGTTTTTGATATAGGTTACTATTTTAGAAAGCCAAGATTCGAGAAATGTATAAAGATCAAAAATTAATTCAATAACTCAGTTTGAAATTTTGACCCACACACATGGTACAAAAAAATTTTAGGGAAGTCGTATCCAATACTTATAAATCATATCTATTATTGTGTCTGAACAGTATTTTGAGAATAGACAGCTATTACATTTTTCTTTAAAATAAATTAAATTAGTTAAAATAATTTTACTGTATTGGTAATTAACACGAATAATAGTTTGGTTTCGTTTGTAACTTTTTATGGAAAGGTTAACTAAAAAAAATATCCAAACACAAAACACAGTGAGTTGATTGGAAAATTAAATTGTATTATTATTCATTTATTGTGCATTAGCTATAGAGACATCAACTCAAACAGGTAGTAAACATAAAATTTTTATTGAATTGATATTCAATTATTTTTTGTGAAATTACTCCACTAGTTTGTTATAATTATTAATACAAAGATCGAACACTCAGAAAAAACACTGAGAAAAAATTCCTTCGATCCGGTCGGATTCGAACCGACACGTCTTCTTGCATACCGTGCCAGACGCTATACCAACTAAGCCACAGTTAGTATGTTAGTAGCTGGGTGATAAATCTGTTAAAGATTTCTCATAGATGGCGCTACGACTAAAAAGTCGTTGAAAGACCAAGTACAAAGACACGACGCAAGCACATAGAAGAATTCGTGAGGTCCGTTGGTTCGTTCCGTGGCTTAGTTGGTATAGCGTCTGACACGGTATGCAAGAAGACGTCGGTTCGAATCCGACCGGATCGAAGGAATTTTTTCTGAGTGTTTTTTCTGAGTGTTCGATCTTTGTATTAATAATTATAACAAGGTAGTAAACAATTAAGAAACTCAAAATATAATAACACAAACTAAAAATATTTTTTTTCAATTTAATTTTTGTAAAAACTTTAAGTACAAAAACCCGCCATTTTTTTTTCCGGATAGTTTGAACGGAAATGATTTGCGTAAAACACGCAACAGCTTATGACTTATACTGCCAAATTTCACGGTCAAAGTGTAGGGTCTGAATTTAACGAGGCACGCGCTCCGGCACAATTGTTCCTAATAATTAACAGTTTCAACGTCACTAACATTATGCGTGTATTCGACTACACTAGGTACAAACTAGTTTTGTTTACTAGGGGGCTTGTATATTATGTGGATTTACCTATAACGGGGCCCATGGATTTTATGGATAATTTAAAACACATTCTATAGGACCACTTTATTTGATCTGTGTATAGGACAATGAATAAACAGTTCTGAATGATTGTAATAGGGTGCATAACAAGGTGCAGTGCCTCGCTCATTAGTCTTTCGACACAATATACACATGGAAAAAGGTAGATCCAAGCATTCTGTGGCGGCATCGAGACCGGGGAGGTTGTTTGTGAAGTTTATTAACAATTTCGCTAACGGTAAAGAGAAATATCATGATTAAACCTGCATGTCGAAAAAGGTTTACAGCCCTTGGAAACGTATAAAGTCATCATGCCGCATTGGGTCACTTCTAGGGGTCGTATTCTAGAACTCTACTCAATGTTCAAGTCAGGATTTGAGTATGGTTTAAAGCACTCGAAATCATACTCAAATCCCTGCCATTAGGAACGTATTTCCAGTGCTTGTGTTTCCAGCGCAATCCTGACTTGAGCATTGAGTAGAGTTCTAGAATACGACACTTAGAATAGGTTCGCTAGGTGCACGCGTGAAGTGAAAATAATATTATTAAGATTGAAAAGGTTGTATACCACTGACGTGCCAGAACCGGGATCACGGTAGTAAAATAGGATACTTCGGTCCACAAAAATTCCATAGTTAAAAAATAAAGAAAGGCTATAACAAGAAAAGGGATATAAAACACAACACTGTAAAACACTCCCTAACTTAATACGGATATCCTTATGGATGAATATAAAGCAGACATTTACCCCAAAAGTGCCGAGTTAGAGAACGATTCAAAATTTGAAAACAAGTGGCCAGGAACCAAAGAAAAGGTGATAAAAAGGTGGGATGACGACGTAAGGAGGTCACATCATCACAAGATCATTCTGTACCAACACGTATGGCCTATGGGCTAATCACAGTCACCGCGCATTTCCGTATATCCGTTTCCGTAATAACGAGGTCAGGGCGGTACTGGGGCTGCCCCGCTGTTGCGGCACCTCGGACATGCTCTACGAGCCGCGCGTGGACGGCTTCCATGCCATCATGCACAAGCGCGCCACCTCCATGCAGGTACGGGCCAGTTCCAATATCATCCTGAATATGATTGCGAACAGACTGGATTGTGCATACATATGCGTGTGCACTACACGTAGATCAGTTATTTAAAACTAACTGTTTTTTTATAATATTAAGTGACAGAATGAACAAGTCGCGTCCTTGATGGTAAGCTACACGCCTATCCATAACAGTTGCAGTGCCACTCAGAGCTTTAAATCAGAAATATCTGAGGGGCACTGCCACTCGTCACCCTGAGACATAAGTTGACAAGTCCCATGTGCCTGTAATTTCACCAGCACCCTCTTACTTTTCAAAACCGGAACACAGTAGTGCTGACATTAAAGAAGATGGCAGTAACTACCCTGGATGAACTCTATCACAAGTAGCTCTGCTGCTAATTCAGAGTTCATAAGCTATTTACTAACACAAATATATATGATTCGTATAAAAGTTACTCGAAATAAATGGTTTTATAATAATAATTAGAAGAGACCCGTGTCCAGTAGTGCGAAGTATAATGGTTGATGATGAAACTGACACGTTTATTCGATAGCGTCTAAAAAAATTGTCAAGTTCGAAAAGTTAGTATATAGAATAGCTCGCTTTTAAGATCATCCTCTGGAATATTTTTTCGTTCAAATTTTGTTTATTCAACCAGTACTTTTTCAAGCCTAGCCTTAATCCGTACGTCATCCGCAATATATTTCTTCTCAGTTAAATATTTGTCAGCTGAATGCTCGTCTGAGACCCTAATATTACGTTTGTCTACGGATTTGGATAC
This sequence comes from Hyposmocoma kahamanoa, assembly GCF_003589595.1. Classification (NCBI taxonomy): domain Eukaryota; kingdom Metazoa; phylum Arthropoda; class Insecta; order Lepidoptera; family Cosmopterigidae; genus Hyposmocoma; species Hyposmocoma kahamanoa. The sequence goes on along the minus strand of NW_020655724.1, from coordinate 34,660 downwards.
AAATCGGCGGTTTATTAACGCTTTTGGGTTCGTTCTACGAGAATTTGTCCCATTCATTCACAGATACGCTCTGTAGGTCTTCTTTTTTATTGGAATTAGTTGAATAATCTTTAAATATAGTTGTGTAATCTTTGTACTAGTGTTTTGTGTAAAATTATATATGTTGCATACTAACGGCACTGCTTATGTTTTGATCATGTCCACTGAATATGATTTGTACTTCTTTAATGATTTTTCTTATTGAGACAACCTCTCATTTTGGACTTTGGTTCAAGGTCACTCAAAGAAAAATGGAGAGAGCTATATCCGATGAGGTCGAAGAGTTCTCGAGTGTATAGTATGTATTAAAAAGGCGAAATACTGCCTACTAGGCTAATACTTTTCTTTCATCATGCTCCAGTTCCATCACTAGACAAATACAAGGTGAGAACGATGTAAAAACATTTTCAACAAAATCTAAAATTTGACTCACAAAGAATCTATGGAAGTTTCGCATCGTTTGAGAGTTAGTATTGTTTGGCATTAGCATGATATTGCATCCGAGCTTCGTTGCTGTGTATTTTAAAGTGACTCTGAAAGAGATCCTCCAGGGAAGTACTGCCACTAAATCTATTCATACAAAGAAAATTTGGGTGGGTTGTGTGAAAGATGACATGGATGAGAAAGGTGTGAATATGTAAATGACGGCTGCTAAAGGAGAGTGGAAGGAAATACATGTTGTGCCGACCCCACCTAGCGTGGGACAAGGACAGGAAGAAGAGAGGAGATTACATTCTGGCTTCGAACGGTAAGGGTGCTGGTGAAACTGCAGGACCATGGGACTTGTCAACTTTATGTCTCAGGTTGACGAGGGTTGGAGCAGTGCTTCTCGGATCTTTGCTATCAAAGCTCTGGTTAATTGAACTATATTTGTAAATATAATAAATGATAAATGTATATTTACTGTGATGTATGCAATAAGGGGTAGTTTTATGTTAACAATTAATTAAGTAGGTATAAGTGTTTTTCTCTGTATTCTTTCTTTTTGTCTCGCAATATACGCTGTGGTGTCAAGACATGTTTCAATCAGTACCTACTATCGAAGCTCCTAATAGGTATAGGCTATACCTGCTAAGCATAGATTATTCATTTACAAAGAGCAACACCTAGAGTTTCTTGCTCATTCTTCTTAGTGCAGTCTGCCTTACGAATGAGAAGTAGAGTTTAACCAACGTTATGAAATAAAGATGATATGACTTTGTTACGGCGTGTCGCTTATCATCAGGCGCATGGTTTGTTTGTGTAGTCACTTAATATCATAAAAAAAGCAAACGCATGATTTTCAATATTGATTGTCAGCAACCAGAACTGTGCAATTTTATAAATTGTTACTTTTTTAAATTGAATTGCATGCATTCTAAGGGTACTGGTGAAAGTACAGGTGCTCAGGTCTTCAAGCTCTGAATGAAACAAGAACAGTTTTGGGTAGACGTGTCGCTTACCACCAGGTGTACATTTGTTTGTCCCGTCACGCGATATCATAAAACAAATCTATCTTGTATAATACAATGACGGTAAATAGTTAAATGAAACTGCTAAATGTTTTATTAAAAATTAAATTTGGAGCTTGTACCTACCAGTACAATACAGATACGCTGGCTGTCCATGCGGCACTTTCTTTATCAGATGGCTTTGAACGAAATTTAAAAAAAATTATATGCTGTTTTTCTTTTAAAGCATATCTAGTATATTATTGTCTGAAATTGGATTATGCAGAATATATTATTCAAGTAATAAATTTGGAGTGAACAACACCTGCCCTTGGAAACCTACATGCATAAATATAAAGTGAAATTTATATCATTATATTTGAATCTAATATACGTAAAACAATACTAAAAAAGGAACTTTAACTATTATACTATCTTCATAAAGTTAAATATTTTAACCTTAGAACTTAACAGTGTAGTTGCTATGCCTAAAGTAAGTAAACGAATAGGCACCTGTATTTTTTCCATCTTGTTCATATTTTCTTAATATTAAAACATAAAACAGATAAATTAATCGCATGTTTGACATAGAGATAATAATCTCTCTATATTAACCGACTTCACAAAAGGAGGAGGTTCTCAATTCGACTGGATGCCCTTTTTTTTGTATGTATGTTACGCGATAACTCCGGTATTGGTGAACCGATTTTCATGATTCGTTTTTTGTTGGAAAGGGGGTACTTCCATAGTGGTCCCATTTCATTTTGAAGAAAATCATCCACCTCGAAGGGTGGCTGTTGACGCATGAAGATTCATTTTCATAAATAGCGCCTAACATTAATTTAGGAGCAATTACTTTAATGGTTGATTTTGCTATTTCTCCAATTCAAGGCCTTTTTCTCTCAATATACTTTGAGGAGTGAGAACCGATTTTTATTATCTCCAGTGTCAAGTCCTGTATAGTGGCGAACTTAAAAACTTCAATAAAACTTCGCAAATAGACGTAATTCCACGTACTTTTGAGGTCGGTTTTTTTAGTACTCTGTACTGAGATTATATAATAATAATCTCACTTCGAAATCCTACATGTATGTATTGGATAATATCTCTCTCTGAAATCCTATATGTAAGTATTATGAATTTTATTTATCTACTTTAAAAACAATCTTGACGAGATGAAATTCGTTTTATAAAAATAAAGATAAGATCTGGCAAAACTTTGAAATGGTCCTTGAAACTTTTATTAGTTCGCTTAAGATGCTAATGACTCCAGAGCAATTACATCGCGACCAAACTAGCATTTTAATTTTCCAAGCAGTCGGGGATTGAGTTAACTGGATACTAGAAGGGAAAATGAAATGTAAGTACCACTTTGCAGCTACGACAAATTCTGGATGAGGCTTGCATATAAGTAACTTGTTTACTTTTTGTGGACAGTAATGTGCGCGTCCTATACAGACGAAGTTTCGTCCTAAGGGTGCCTCTCTTGCTGCACACGTGCTTTACGTAATGCGATCGTAGAATTTCCAACTTATTCACATGTATGACTTGCTTTATATGCTGAAGTTCCCCTGCCTGTCGCAGACACCATGTGCTCTCTGAAACAATGATTTGGCAGGCGTTTACAAGCTTGACTGTGAGTGCGATCTCTCTTATATTGGACAAACGAAGCGAAGTATTTATACCCGCGTCAAAGAACATATAGCTGATGTCAAACACCGTCGCATAAACAAGTCTGCAGTCTGCGAGCATGTCATGGATAAAGCTACACATTCAATGAAGTTCGACAAACCCCAGATCCTTGCAAAAGAAGTCCGTTATCTACCCAGGATGCTGCGAGAGGCCATTGAAATTAAAAAGCATCCTAATTTCAACAGGGAAGATGGTTTCTCCGTGCCACCAGCTTGGGATCCAGTATTTCCTCTGATGAAAAATCCCAAACAGACATAAGACTACAGTACTAATTAATATGTTTTAGTTTATTCTAATTTCTGTTATTAATTAATAATAAATTGAACTTAATAAAAATTCATTTAATAAAATAATAATTTGTAAAACTTAATATAGCGCAAATTGGAATGTTGTCTTTGTAAAATTAAAAATAAGGTATTTAATTAATAACTATTGTAACTATAGTGAAGAAAAAAAATAGGGCGGTTTGCATTAGACAGCTGGTTGAAGACTGTACCACCTCAGTCAACCGTGACCATGGGACCTGTAAAGGACTCGAAACGTCGGTTTGTTTAAAAAAACAAATATACGCGATTTAATTCCGGAAAAATAGTTTCATTTCCTATTCGTATAATAAGGCATTGCGGCAGTATTTACAGTATTTATATAGTCTGTGGTACTTACCATAGGAGGTTGAACACGAACGGGGAACCACTCAGTATCAAATGTAAATTGCAACCAATCATCGTCATCTAGAGCCCGACGGCACCCAGTGCAGGGTTCAGGACATTCACAAATTGCACTATCCATCAGGATCATGCACAAGTTTCATCTATTTGTGTAGTCCGTTTGTCGATGTCTTCTACTCATCTATCTGCAAGACGTCCCACGTTGTCGCTTTTCCCCATTTCTCATCACCGTGTAAAACATATTGTCCTGCTCCATTTTAACTTCGTAATCCGGTCTTCTATATCTTGGATCTTAATTCGTCTTCGAATTTCGAAAAATCAGATAACAGAGCTAACGTTACGTTACGGAGATAATCATTATATAAAATATATAAGTAATTTCATAAATTTTATGGCTTTACAAATTATTGTCACTGTACTGCATTTGTAGTCACCACGTCTCCCAATATGTCCTGTACAGCTTCACTTTAGCTTTTTATCAAATCTCCTACCTACCATTTTTATACATGACAGGCAGATGACTCCATTCCACTTGATGTAAAACGGAAAATGGAATCCAAAAGTGAAGGAAACCAGTGCAGTGTTGATACAATCACTGCCTTAGCCACCTCCACCATGCATGCCTACAAGATGCCTCTTCACGCCTCCTTTGAAGGATCCCATATCATAAGAAAGAGGGAATACCTGGAAGGGAGTTCCATTTCTCAACTGTGCTACAGGGGAAGGTGCCACGAAACCTTTTAGTTCGCGGTGGAATACGGCTAGTTCTAAAACAGTGGCTACGGAGGCCAGCACGCGTGCTTCGGGGCAGAAAGGGAAGGGCGTGATAAGGTTAAACATTTCTTCAGAGCTGGTACAAATCAGAATTGGGAATTACATCTATAACTGTGATGACTAGCATATCATGCTCCATGGCTCTTTGTGCAACTCTTATTCTGTGCACAACTTTCTGTTTAAGCGTCCATATTGGCAGGGCTAATTTATAATTTACCTGCAATAATATTTTCACCTTCGACATAGGTATCAATTTTACCAAGTTTTAACAGTGATATTATATATCGTGTTCTTCAGCTCGCCTACTTAGCCATTCAAACCACATCGTATAGAAATCGGTTCACGTTTAGCGACCATGTTGTCCGTACGTGAGGTCGTCCCGAGACCCGTGCGATGTCCCGCGCCCCGCGTGGCGACAAATGGCAGGATCACATCTGACCAACGACCCGGATAATGAAACACTATGTTCATATATTTCTCTATTATTGTATTCCAAAGTAATAAGAGATTTCTTTTTTCAAATTCGTATATTTTGTTCACCAAGACCACACAGTACATCGCCTATGGTTAAGAGTTGTTTTTTCCCGTAATAATACGGTTCATTTTGCTTGGGCAGAATTCATTTTTTTACAAACAAAATTGAAGCCATTTCATAAATGTATATGGTATACTATACGTGTTCTATTTAATTTAATTGATATAAAAATAAATCATTCGTATATGTAAAGTACTTATTGGATACAGCGGTTTTGTTGTGAAATTTCGAGGTAAGTTTGTTTTTTTTTTCTATCGTGAACATTTTTATTAATCGTGTTTTCACACCATAGGTATACCACAGCAACGGCATGCTATGATGGCCGTTTTGACAGATTACAATAGTGAGGTCAAATCCCATTTCATTATCGAAAAAAATATAATCAAATGCGTGTCGGATCTATAAGATTTTAGATATAACTAAGCAAGGGGTAGCTGATTAAAACGTTTTAATAAAACCGTCAATTCGAAACTTCTTTGTTTTGCATTAAGCTATGATGTGAGTTTAGTTAAAAGTTGTGACGGACAGCGATCCTATAAATGACAATCATATTAGACGCATTACATTTCATTTTTGAAAAATTTCTAATTTCGAAAATTAATTACCAGTCCTAAAGGATAACCCTTAGGAACTTCGTTCGGTGGTTAAAACCACCTCGATCTCAACGTCACTTTCCATCGGATGAGATGGAGGTTAAATGCACAGTTATTTTATCACAAAAAATATTTATCGACACTAAAGGAATAAAAGTAGGCTACTCAAAAGCTACCAACTGATATTTAGATTTGATCTTGGCAGAAAACGCAAAAATACGCCTGCCTTATTCAACGATATAAACTTAAAAGAACACTGGAACTCTGTTAAAGATAAATCCGTGTGGACGTCCAGCAGTGTGACAGCGGGACACGCCATACATTCTAATCCCGCTATCTTCTTTAATGCCATGGTCACATTTCAAAATGTCATCAGTTACATGGCTTACAATTGTGCCTTGATCGCGTTGGTCAAGATATAAATTAATACCCGGTCTGTGAATACATTGCTCCTATCGTCTAGACTTTTTTGAAAACGGAGTATTATGACATTTGCGGGGTTGCAAGTTTTCTTAAAATTTTAAATAGTCATGTAGTAGTTGTCGATAGTTTTGTCGATGGACTGTAAAAGAAGGTAAAATTTTGCCAAAAATGTTTGAATTGCGAGTGTTACAAGGTTCTAATGATTACTACTTGCATTATTGCCTTCTCTGTTCTTATTTTGACAGTTGGCCTGCTAGTCTTAGAATATTTTTTGGGTCATAACACTGCCACTCCGCTTGCTTATTCTACCAGCTACCTAGTACTTCAAAATCAAAGTTCACATAAAAGATCTGATGCTCAAAAATCATACGCTGTATCTCATTTTAAACAAACCGACCTAAATTCTGCAATTTTGAATGTAACCAAATGATGAAACTAGTACTTCATTGTCACAGCAACGATAAAGCATTGCATGGCATAAACAAAACACGGTGTCCGCGTAGAATTTAGAAATATGCAAATGAACTGCAATCCTATGTCAAAGAACAATTCATCGTAGAGAAGTCAAAATTTCTCGAGTAAAATTGTTAATATAATTTCACATTTTGTTAGTTAAATTGTTAATCAAGCTTTTTAATAAAATAAATCAAGTCAATTGAGTTCTCGAGTTTTAGCGATTGCTAAAATCGATCCTTTTTATGATAGAAAATGATTTATAAACAGTGGCAGTGCCGTCCAGATCTTTAAATGGCAAAGATCTGAAGGGCACTGCCCCCTGTGCCCGACAACCTGAGACATAAGTTGAAAAGCCCCATGAGGTACCTGTAATTTCACCAGTACCCTTACCCTTCAAAACCGGAACGGACTAATGCTCACATGACTGCTTCGCGGCAGAAATAGGCAAGGTGGTTCTTCCCTGGGCGAACTCTTTCGCAAAAAAATAGATTTCCGAAAAAATTTGTTTAATTTCCGAAAAATCCATTTTTTCAATAATTTTTGAACTGTCACAATATCATGTATGTATGACACTTCTTCGGGTTCAAAGAAGTGTCATACATAAGAAGTGTCATGTCAAAGCTACCGATCGTAATATATAAACGCGTTTTTCTTTCCTCAATTTTCAAAAAAAACTTCAAAAAATGAGGTACTCAATTCGATCGATTTTTTTTGTACATACATACACGATAACCGGCATTTGTGAACCAGCAACAGTGGCCCCATTTAAATAAAAAAGAATATTCCACCTCTATGGATGGCAAATTTGGGGAAGAATCCGGTTTTGCGCTCTTTCCGGTAATCTATTTCAATAAAACTTGGCAAATAGATGAAATTCCAGGAACTTTTGAGGTCGGTTTTTTACTTGTATCTTCGAGTAAGGCGATAGAACTTATAGTAAATGTAAATACAAATTTAGCTTTAATAACGATGCTGCAGAACATGGACAGACAATTGAATCAGAAAAAATATTAAAATTTAAATACGACGTCATCAATTTCGTAATTTGAATTTGAAAATGAAATTTACCAAAACATTCACTGGTCGAGTTCATAGGTTGTCGCGATTGTTACACATGGGAAATTAAACTATTTTCCGGATTTAAATCGCATATATTTCTTTTTTCAAATCAACGAACGTTTCGGGCCCTTTACAGGTCCCGTGGTCGCGGTTAACTCAACCGTTGAGTTAAAAAACAAAATTTTCATTAATTAGCAAACACGTGCTTGATCCCTAGACACTTTTGATGAATGTGTATATAGGTCAAAGGTTTTGTTAGTTTTAATACTCAATTGTTAATGTGAAAGTACCAGTGAACAACAGTGGAGTGTTATGACTCAGGAGTACGTCGGGTGTAAAACATTTCTTCATTTGTAACACTTTTCAGTTTTCAGGTACGCAGAATTACGAGCGGGTTTCTCATTGTGAGTACCATGGAATTGATGAAGACGTTTGCGTTCTATACTTTCTTGATAGCAGATGATAATGATAAATGAGTTGGTTCCTTAAAATTTTAAAAATCGTCCTTAAAATTTTCGTCGAAGTAAATGATGAAAAGATTTCGCTGTAAAAAAAGATTCTCTTAAACATGACGATGCTTAGGAAAGAGTTCTTCTACAGGGAGTTCTACTGTTGCTAAATATTTAATCTAATCGAATCACTGGCTTATTAAACGCGGAGTTCGATTATTGCGCATTTCCACTGCGAAAGTAGGTTTATGGTCTCTGTCTACGCTTCTTGAAGTATTGATATTGCTCATGTGTTGTCGGAAAGCCTGTCACTTATACACCGAACGGTTACCATGCTAGACTGCCACGCAGAGGTCCCAGGTTCGATTCCCGGGTCGGTAAAAATATTTGTATGGCCTACGTTTATTTCGCTCGTGAGTTTGGGTGTAATTTCTGGTTGTCTACCTATATGTGTGTCCACAGCACCCACGATACAGGGTTACCCTAGTGCGGGGCTATGAGTATGTGCGAAAAATAAAATGCCTAATGTACTTATTTATAAAAGATACTTATTGCACAAAAAGATACAGTAAGTATATGAAAAAACCAAGTTTTTAAGATAAGAAGATATTCTATACGATGTAATATACTTGCCAACCTGGTGAATGAATTTACCAATTGACGTAAGGTGTTAGAAATTCAGCCAACTGAACTTCCCTTCTTTATTCTTCCTTCGATATCCTTATTGTAAAATGAAACTTCCTTAATCTGAAGTGGTATATTCATATATGTCGATCTGATTTACAAAAACAAGAAATATCTAAATGTGACAAGTGAGAGTGATTGATTGGAATGACAATTATCGCTTATATTTATACCAGTACGGTGTCTCCCACATCGTACCGGTCCTATCAATGGGTCGCTATGCCGCTCGGCCAATCAGAGCTCCTGAATTATTCATTCTCCTCTGAACTCTAGCTCTGACCGGCCAGGCGCGTACGGCCGTCCGTAACATAAGGTATTCGTCGATTATTGACCAAGGCGCGGCAGACGTATAGAAAAAGTATGCTACGTCGTACGGTGAAGCCTTTCTGTTCATGCTCCCTATAAATAAATAATAATATTTTGTGAATAATTGTACTTTATGCAATCGTTGCATAATGAGGGTTCTCAAAGTCGCGTACCGTGTTAAGACTACGAGGCTTTTAAGATCTAAGTATGTAAATGATTGCATACAATACTTTTTCTACGAGTAAATCAAAATAATTAAACACAACCACTATTTAAAGATTATTTTGTTAACAAACCACGACAACAATCCCGAATGAAAGCCATACAAAACAAAAAACCAAAGAGATAGAATAGAAGTGTCCGTGATTGGCCAAGTATCGCTTATATTTGAACCAATCAGAAGGCAGTAGAGTGTATGAGCAGCGTTATTTTTGATATTGTATATTTTTTTAAATAATCTCTTTCCGCCAAATGGTTACGCGTTATAATTTTGACACTTTATTTCAGAAAATAATTTGAATTTTAATAATTTCACACATGCAGTGACGTTATTATCTTCTTTTTTTTGAAATTCGTTAGTTTTTTAGTAAAAGAAAATATTCAATTCCGTAGTTAATACCATAGACTTTATGAAACTATAATCGACAGGTTACAGTACAGGAGTAGAAAAATAAATCCGACCGGATCGAAGGAATTTTTTCTGAGTGTTCGATCTGTGTATTAATAATTATAACAAACTAGTGGAGTAATTTCACAAAAAATAATTGAATATCAATTCAATAAAAATTTAATTAATACAGTGAATAGCGACATCTCTCGCCAGGACTGGTAGCTGTAAAGGTACTAACTGGGTGATAAATCTGCAATAGATTTCTCATAGATGGCGCTACGACTAAAAAGTCGTTGAAAGACCAAGTACAAAGACACGACGCAAGCACATAGAAAAATTCGTGAGGTCCGTTGGTTCGTTCCGTGGCTTAGTTGGTATAGCGTCTGGCACGGTATAGAAAAATAAAATTTTGTAAGGTCACATTTATTTGTAACTATTTGTAAAAGAATTTATGAACGAAATATCACATCTGCCCTGTTAATCCTCAGCAGCGCCCTCTGCCGTCACTTTTAATTAAAATTTCCACTGAAAACGTTCGTATTCGCGGAATTAATTCGAAATATAATACTTTGTGGAATATGCAAATGTTAGGGGATTAAGCGAAATGTAAATTTCGGAAATTATTCACAAGAAATTTTGAGCCCACCTCTTATTAAAGGTCTGTTGGCCTTATAGTGGAAGATATATGCTTTTAGATTTGCATTTGTACTTAGTAAAATTATATGTAGTGTTCGCGATTGCAACACATAGGAAATTAAACAAATTTTCCGGATCTAAACAACGTATATTATTTGTTTTTTTCAAACAAACCAACGTTTCGGATTCTTTATTCCGACAACTAGCTGCAACATACATTTGTTTGAAAAATCATTAATCATTAATCACAATCATTCAGTTAATTGTGAGCACAGGTTGCATGGAAACCGACATGTACAAAATGAGTAAAGAAATAAATAACTCACACACTCGTAGCCCTGCAATAGGGAAACTATGTATCGCGGGTGCCATGGACACATGCATAGGAAACCACAAATTACACTCAAACTCACAAGAGAAATAAATGTAGGCCGTATACATATTTCTCCCGGCCCGGGAATCAAAACCTCTTTGTGGTAGACCAGCGCAGTAACCATTCGGCCATGGAGGCAGTTAATTTATTTATTACTAGGTATAGTTTCGCAGTGTCCGGCTAAACATTTCACGACGTCTGAGGCCCGACCGGGTCGGTGTAGAAAAAACTAAGTTTTCTATATTTGTCTCAGGTAAAGAGAGAAAAAAGAGGGGCCACAGTCTGCCGCGCAGCTGGCCCAATGCGGGCTGGATACTTTACACATTTTCCAAAAGTTGTGTACCTTTTTCGTCATGCAGGTTTCACCATTATGTTTTCCTTTACATGATAAATACCTAATATCTTTGACAAACTTTTTCATTTTGCATTTATTTTGACATATAGTTATATTTTTAACTGTCATCAAAAAATGGAGAAGCTTCTCAATTCGATTGTACTTTTTTGTACGTATGTCACTTGCGCGAAAACTCTGGCACTTGTGAATCGATTTTGATGATTCTTTTTTTGTTGGAAAGAGGGTACCTCGATATTAGTTCCATTTAAATTTAAAGAAAATATTCCGCCTCTAAGGATGACAACTTCAACGACGACAAGGCGCCTATTTTGCGTGTCAAATTGAGTGAGGGTGGCAAACTGGGGGATGAATCTGGTATAGCGCATTTTCCAGTAACCGATTTAAATAAAATGTGGCAAATAGATATAAATCCGCAAAATTTTGAGGTCAGTTTTCTTGGTATTGTGTACTGAGATTATAATTATTATTATAATTAAAATTATCAAATAACTTTCATTGCGTTTAAAATACTGACTGACTTATTAAATCCATATGCAAACGCCCAAGAGATAGTATTAAAAAAAATGTTATACTTACCTAGTTTAGTCTGATGACTTGAATGTTAGTAATGTATAATGAAAGCAGTGGAGCTCCTTGTGAAAGAGTCCGTCCAGGGAAGTACTGCCAGCTTACCTATTTCTGCCGCCAAGCAGTAATGTTAGCATTGCAGCGTTCCGATTTTGAAGGGTTCTGGTGAAATTACAGGCACAGACTTGTCAACTTATGTCTCAGGGTGACCGGGCGCAGTGGCAGTGCCCCTCAGATCTTTGAGAGCTCTGAGAGGCGCACGACTTATTCGTCCCGTCACTTGATATTAAAAAAAAACTATCACATATACCTTCAATATGTTTGTATGAATAATATTTAATATAAACATTAGACATCATATACGTTGTTCTGATCCCAACTATGGAACTTTTGTTATGTAAACCGGAAACAACGACCACAAAGACCCAGACCCGATACAACATAGAAAAGTTTTTCTATACTGAGCCAACCGGGTATCGAACCTGGGACCTAAGAGATGGCAACACCGTGAAACCGGTGTCCAAGCCACTCGACCACGGGTATGATTATCGTCATTCAATGGGCAGTAAAAATTAAAGAGGTTTATTTCTACCCAGTAGGATTTAAACTATGAAGATTAACTAAAAATAACTTGGCGAGATTCTGTTTTCATATAGAACATTGATAAAAGACAAACGTAGTTCAATACAATCTCATTGCCCTGTCACGTACAGTCGCGTGCAGTAGCTGCCCTGGCCACGTGACGTGTGTTCCGGAATGCCCTCTGCCGGTGGTTGTATAACAATACAAAAGATTATTTCAGTGTAGTGAAATAAATGGAACAAGTTGGTTTAATATTGAGTTCTTAGGTTTTCGCGATTGTTACACATAGGAAATGAAACTATTTTTCCGGATTTAAATCGCGTATATTTGTTTTTTCAAACAAACCGACGTTTCGGGCCCTTTCTTTCTAAGATTCTTTTTAAGAATGGTCACGGTTGACATGACACGGTTTGTTTGAAAAACAAATATACGCGATTTAAATCCGGAAAAATAATTTCATTCCCTAAGTTGGTTTAAGTTTAGAGAAAAATAAGATCTATTTTAATAATATTTCACTTGTGACTTTGTGTGTAATTTGTCCATGGCACCCGCGATACAGGGTCACCCTAGTGCGGAGCTATGAGTGTGTGCATTATTATTATTTTAATATGTTGTGGTATTCTTTTACGTAACCCAAATGAGTTCTTCACTGCACCTAAACACTGATTTATATTAATTTAATGTAGAATTAAATTTAATATTAAAAGTATATTGATGTATAAACTGTATTATATCGTTTTACTCAGGCGCGCGCGTGTGTGTGTGTGTGCGTGCGTGCGTGCGTGCGTGTGTGTGTGTGTGTGTGTGTGTGTGTGTGTGTGTGTGTGTGTGTGTGGTGTGTGTGTATGTGTGTATGTGTGTATGTGTGTGTGACTGAGTGATTGTGTGTTGCGTGTGTGGGATTTGCAGAATTGCATTTAGGCGTATTGTGTTCTTCACAATTCTTTTTAACTGAATATTATACCCATTTGACATTTTATATGCTATATTATACTGAAATTATTTTCTGTGGTGTACGAACATAGAAAAGTTTAATTTGAGAATTTTGAAATCTTCTATGGATTTAAACTGCATTTTATCTATAAAGTATAATATGAATAGATCGTTGCAATTATGCATAACACGAGTACAATTATCGTATCGATAATTACAATCTACGAGACACGGTTCTACATAGATTTAAATTAGCTAGACGTTTTTTCTACTTCTCTCTATGCTTCGTGGGAATCCATTTATTACATGAAATATATCCAATAATTACATATTAATAAAGGACATATATTACAACGTCTATCAAGTAAACTTAAAATTAACATATTCATGAAAAACTTGCAAATTCCAGTGAACAACGTCGCAAATTGTTCGTAATGACAAGCGTGAGCGCCGCCTTAGCACTTCTTATATCATTAAATGGTTTGAAAACACATCTTGTGTTTTCACTGTACCATAGTAATCTTTAACGTCAAACATTTTGAATTCAAAATCGCGAAGTTGCTACTTTTCAAACCGCAAACGTTCCTTTCATGTTATAGCTATTGACAAATTTATATCTTCATTTATATATAAATCTATCTTTGTAAATTGTGCCTTATTGTGTTTATCTTAAAGAGTGGCTGTATTGGAATGGCTGGGATCAAGACTGATGGTGAATATAGTATGAATAGTCAATAACTTGTCCTTAGGCGCCTGCCGCCTTGCACCATATAATGACAGTTGTATAAGAAGTTATGTAAATGAATGCCAATTTTGTTGTTACCGTAAATAATAGCGGTACGTGTAATGGATTGTTTTGATACTATGTTTCTCTGTCAAAGAGTCTATGTTTGGTTATCTTACGGTATTTTGCTGTCAGTGCTACTTGATATTGCAGCAACATTGTTAGTATTAATCGTTCCAAATGTCGTGATTTAGCAGCCATTACCGTAATTCACTTGGCGCCATCTGTTATCTATTATTGTAGCTATTCGAGCAGAAATGCATTCGGTTTGAAAAGTATTTCGTTCAGAAACTGATGCAATACAAGCAGAGATAGGCAGTGGGATAAAATCCAATTAACCCGCCCGGATTTTAACACATTTCTTCCCAAAATCATACTTATCACAAATTTCGATGTGAATATGGCCGTTTCTTCTTGCTCCTACTGGGTTCTCCTACTGGTAGGAGCACGAGGACTAATAAGTCCTTATGCTCCTATTGGTACGATCAAAAAGATAACCGCTCACGCGATACATGCAGCCGTAGACGCATACCACACCTAGAGGTGCCGGTGATGATTTTATACCGATTTATCGGATATCGAAGTTATAACAAGTAAAAGAACTAATACTAATTGCTATTTCGGTAACTACTCTAGCAAACCATAAAGTTTTTAATGCCTGGGTCTGTCATTTAAAAAAATAAACAACTTCAAAAATACGTCACGACAATCGTGTGTGTTATTGTTTAGGCTGGTGATTTCGGTGTTTATTTATTGAAAACATACCGTAAGTAGCGTTTTTTAAGTTTACCCTGAATATAAATGTTTATAAAATATACTTTAAGGAGTAATTTCATGGTAAACGTTAGAACCACTCAAACGGAATATTATCATATTTACCCAAGTACACCAAAAATTTCATTAGTGCTTTTTAAGTGCAGGATTTGCGGTGTATTACTGCATTTTATTTGAGATGTTTTTGTTGTAGTACGGAGGGTATTTATTTAGCAATGCAGAATAATAATTTTTATTTATAAAAACTTGTATTTAAACTGAATCCATTTCTAATTTGCGAAACCAAATAGCCGCCATTTTGCGGTAGGATGAGCGCATCTCGTGAGCGGATAAAGAAGAGGAGATTAATGGGACAAGGGCAAAAAAAAATATCTTAGCACCAACAATGGAACTGTCTGATGGTACCACGGTAAAGAAAGGAGATTAGCAATGTATTTACCATCATTAATTTATTTTTGGCATTCCTAGCTTAAATTGTTTAGTCGAAAAGGTAGTTGGCCTAGATATACACCACAAATGCACCGTAATGTTTATAACATTTTTAATAAATACCAGGTATTATTCACTATATGTGGATAATTTGAAGTTTCGGTAAATGTACTTAAATAAAATAAATAAATAACGAATACACTCATAGCCCAGCACTGGGGAAACCCTGTATCGCGATTGCTATGGACACACACATAGAAAACCATAAATTACACCCAAACTCACGAGAGAAATAAATGTGGGCCATACAGGCCTATATAGGAAACGATCCCGAGACCTCTGCGTGGCAGAGCAGCACAGTAACCGTTCGACCACGGAGGCAGTCACTTCTCCTTGAATCTAAAGTTTCTGGTAATTGGGCAGCACATAGGCTTTATTTACTATTGATGATAAAAAAAAGAAAAATGTTTTGAAAAAAGAACAAATATACGCGAATTATATTCAGAAATATAGTTTCGGAAAAACCTAAGAACTCTATATTTACACAACTTGATTTACTCAATACAGAATTGACGAGGATTTCGGGTTCGTGCCTCGGTATCGTCTCCACTATTTTTGTGTTGGTCCGAATTTCGTTATGCAAAGAATGTAAACGTGTGTGGAAACGACTTGGGTAAAGTTAACTTCGGGGAAGGATGTAAACACGCTTGCCGTTGAGGAACTTTTTCACTATGGTTTTAAACAACATCCGGAATAAATCAAAGATGACTAACTTTTGTTAATTGTTGTTATATTTCGAGTTCTTTGATTTTCGAGATTGTTACACATAGGAATTGAAACTATTTTTTTTTTATTTAGATAAATATCGCATTTATTTGTTTTTTTTCAAAGAAACCAACATCTCGGGCTCTTTACAGTATTAATAAATATGTTTTAATTTATTCTAAATACCATTAATAATTTTAAATTATTTATATTGTTATAATAAACATTTGCGCTAATAGCATTGACTTACAATTATATGGACGTCGGGTCCGCGCTAAAAAGTGTCCGAACTCATAGGGCGTTAAAATCGTATACAGAGCGTCATTCACGCTTTAGTCTTCGTTTGTTCGACTGACAGCGAAGCAAGCAAAATTAGACAGTACTGCGATGACATTACAATGTAAATTCAACGTTTTAGCTTTTTCATATTCCTTTACATGTCACTACGTTTAAATAGGTTGACTTGGGACATTTTTTTCGTGGTTTTTGTATTAGACCCGTCGTCCATTTATTTGTAAGTCAATGGCTAATAGCCTCATTTATCTGTGATTTTTTCTTTTTACAGACTCTTTTTAAAATATTTCTTCATTCAATTCCACAATTAGTTCAAACTCCGGAAGCCAATAAATAATAAGTGCAGAAATAAAATAACCAATGGCGCGCATAAAGCGGATTGAAACGTTTCCCGCTCGATTTACGCGCAACGGGCTGCGCGGTAAATGTGCCGTCTTGCGTCCGGTCTGTCCCAGAGGACAGGCAATTTATAGGATTGTACGTTATAATACATTTTAATAGCTTCTGTGGATACTTTGACCTTCTTTAACTTAATTTAATTTCAAAAGCTAAGACGTTAGAGCCTCGAAATGGCGTAGAATAGAACAATATTAAATAACAAAAGTCTCAAAAGTGTGACAGCGGAATGGCAGTAATCTACTTTATTTATTTATTTTATTTTATAGGTTTATTGTACAGGAAATATCAATACATACATAAATATAAATACATAAGTCACAATTAATACAAGAAAAAAGAACAGGCATACGTGCACAAAAAAAAAAATGTAATATAAAAACAATATATATATAATTATTTTTTTAAAAATTGATATTCAATTATTTCTTGTGAAATTACTCCACTAGTTTGTTATAATTATTAATACAAAGATCGAACACTCAGAAAAAATTCCTTCGATCCGGTCGGATTCGAACCGACGTCTTCTAGCTTACCGTGCCAGACGCTATACCAACTAAGCCACGGAACGAACCAACGGACCTCACGAACTTTTCTATGTGCTTGCGTCGTGTCTTTGTACTTGGTTTTTCAACGACTTTTTAGTCGTAGCGCCATCTATGAGAAATCTATGACAAGTTTATCACCCAGTTAGTACCTTTACAGCTACCAGTCCTGGCGAGAGATGTCGCTATTCACTGTATTAATTAAATTTTTATTAAATTGATATTCAATTATTTTTTATATATATACATATTTCATAATATAATACTTAAGATATGGAATAGTAGATAAATAATGCTCCTTAACTCTCTCTTTTAAAATATATAGATTTACTTTCGTGAACAGTAATAGGAAGTGCATTCCAAAGCCTGATCACATGAACCAATGATATTATACTTGTAAACAATGTGCTCACTGGCATGAACAGTGAAGGAGTGAGAATAGAAACCGGAATCGAAGGATGGAAAAGATAACTGGGACCTAACAAGAGAGCGGCTGGTTTTATCCTGAGATCTAAGAAAGCTGAAACGCTTTCTCAGGTACCCGGAACATACAGGGTTATATAAATATTATAAAGAATGGACACAATATGCAAATTCCTGCGGACGTGTAAAATTCGATCGTATTTACGAAGCACAAAATGAACCTTATACATTATATAGGTTTTGCAAACGTTCAAGCTTATTTAGCAGCTCTTTGATGTTGCCTTACTGGAAATGGAAATTACTATCACGTCTTAATTTTTTATTTCGTTAAAGCAGCAACTTTGTCTTCAAATTAAATGTGTTTTTGTCAAACATTTAAAAAATGAACACGGGAAGTTGGTCATTTAAGGCCAGCAAAGTAAGTATGAAAATTCATTACCGTCCTCTTCTGTAAACTTTTAAATATATCTACTAATAAAAATGAACTATATAAACAGGCAAAAGAAAAACTCATAAAGGCCACTGCCCAGTGTTCATAACTGCGAGAATTATAAATACCTGGACCCCGATTCAGAACTCTTTGATATCTTAATCGAATCGTTCGGTGGGATTTCGTTCTCGAATCGATGGGCGCTTTCCGAGCTATTCAGAACATTCGTGTTAAAATGTTCGATTCTGATTCGGATACGAAAAAAAGAAAGAAGAAAGAAAATACATTTATTTGTTTACCACAATGACACCACAAAAGACAAAAGACAAGAAAAAGAGAAAACGGAACAAAACAGAACTAAAACAAAACACGATCAAAACATTCAACGTAAAACAAATATATAATTACGAAACAAAAACACAAAGAAACACAAAATAAAAATGTATATACAAAAATTAGATAAAATTAAATGATGAACTATTCACACAAATAATAAAAAGAAGACTAAATATTGACATACCTTGTGTGGTGCCAGCCGCGGTAACAAAAGGGTCACAATCTCAGTATTTGCTGGAAAACGCAACGCGTTCCCAGCACTGATTTTCAGTTAAGACCCTAAGTGAGGTCACGGAACAACATATGCAAGCATACTTTAGTACTTGAATATAACAGTAAAATAATTATATATACGTACATATTAAAACTGTAACAGATGTGTGTGTGTGTGAGTGTGGGTGTGTGTGTTGTGTATGTTTAAATACTTCCAAATAATTTATGTATAACTATGAAAATACATTATAATAATTAATACGTATACACTATACCCACATCAAGCAACTAATATATTATATAACAAATGTGTATAAAAAGTATAAATAAATAGGTGCCGGAAAAAGTTAACACAATCCCTTTTGATTTTCCAGCAGGAGAGCCTTAAGCTTGCGCTTAAAAGCATTCCTACTAGGAATATACGATACTACTACTCCG
The DNA here is from genome assembly GCF_003589595.1 of Hyposmocoma kahamanoa. Classification (NCBI taxonomy): domain Eukaryota; kingdom Metazoa; phylum Arthropoda; class Insecta; order Lepidoptera; family Cosmopterigidae; genus Hyposmocoma; species Hyposmocoma kahamanoa. Next base: position 15,669 of record NW_020655724.1, on the reverse strand, counting down.
AGGATACGATATCGTTATTATGCAACGTTTACGAAAAATTAAATCCATTTATATACATTTTTTAGGCGTTAAAGGCCTAAAATATAGGAATGCATTAGTCTCGCATTAAAATAAATTAATAAAATTGAACAGATTCTAGATTTTATTTAAAATAATAAAAGATTTCCATACTACATTCTTGATTTGTAGACAATAGACAACGTTCGGTAACATTCATTCGATAACTGTATTCTGAGTAACTACGATTAATCGTACGGGTGTGACGTCATTTCGGTTCAATTTCGAATACGACAGTTTGATGTTCGATTCGGTTATTGCCTATTAACTGCCTCCGTGGCCGAACGGTTACCATGCCGGACTGCCACGCAGAGGTCCTAGGTTCGATTCCCGGGCCGGGAGAAATATTTGTATGGCCTACATTTATTTCTCTCGTGAGTTTGGGTGTAATTTGTGGTTGTCTATGTGTGTCCATGGCACCCGCGACACAGGGTTTCCCTAGTGCGGGGCTATGTTGAGTGTGTGCGTTATTTATTATTTATTTATTATTGTGAATAAAAACGAAAATAAATCGTACGATGTCTAATCGAATCGGTTGACAACTGAGTTATCGTAAGGTTCTGAATAATAATTCACTGGAGGCGATTTTCGAACAAAAATGTGTAGTCTGATGTGCCGTTGTCCGTACATCTTTGTCTCTTTAGTCTTTTATTATAACCTCGCATTGTTTGAGAAAAATTCTCTACATGCCTCGGCGGGAACGGGGATTGCTTGACTCGTATTAATACAAGGCCTCAACGGCGTTTGTCTTACAAGGTCCTACTCATACTCGTTCAGCAATCCCTTATTTCCCAGTCTCTGCAATAATGCACTATTTTATGTATGACGTCATCGACGTGCCATCCACTTGACATTGAAGAACCGAATATCGAAAACTTGCAGTTGAACAGTGACTCGATGGCTGGCCACTGGCACTCTATCGATATACAACTGAGATGATTTAAAATTAGCAGACTTGGACCCTGGAAAGCGGAAGGTTGGAAGAATCAAGAACAAGAAGGATCAAGACCATGGAACTACTCAGGCTAGCTCTGGAAAAAGAAAGACATAGAAACCGACTGCCGAACTTTAATAATGGAGAGGCACTTGAAGAAGAAGAAGACTTTGGCCTTGTATTAATTTTGGTAGCAATAGAGCTCCTTGTGAAAGAGTTCGTCTAGGAAAGTATTGCCACCTTGACTGTTTCTGCCGCCAAGCACTAACGTGAGCATTACTGCGTTCCGGTTTCGAAAGGTAAGGTATGTACAGTTTCGATCTTGCGAAACGAGTCTCAATTGGGAAAAAAATTACAAACTGACACTCAATGTGGTTAAAAATACTTAAATAATGTAATTCCTAACTAGTCAAGGAAAAATTGTGAAATAATGATCTTCATGAAGCGCTAAAAGTAAGCTTATTATAATGTTAAAACTATGATGTTTTATTGGCAGCTTTATGACTATTCACTCAGTTCGTACTATGACACGACTTTAACATTAAAGTAATATTGTTCTCATGTCAAATTTAGCAATCTTAAAATAGTTACACGGATGCAATGGAAACAATATAATTTTCAGTTTTATTGTCGAAATGTTGATTTGTAATGATTAAAAGTTAAGTTGAACTTATTTATTTACATATATCTCTTAAATATTGGGTTTATTTTTTAAATAATTTCTCGTTAAATAAAAATACGCGATATTTATTTCGTAAAAATATGATAGCGCTATCTATATGCTCCTTGGCGACACTAACAGTTGACACTAGACCATAATTCCGAATTCACAACGTGACAATCAAGACTCAGCTTGTTTTATTTATTTTTCTTCATGAAAATGCAGAAAAATAATTGAAAACAACGTCATGTTAATAGATTTCATTATTACATACTTTTCTTTCACATCAAAAGAGAAAGAGATGGCATTATACACTTATTTATGGCGTTATTTTTTTCCTATTTTTAGTAAGGAATAGACAATATTGGGAAATCATTCGTTCTTTCAGTTACTTTAGCAATAATACATTACTTGGTTGATGGGTTTGTCATGGTATGAATATGAATAATATTATAATAAGCTTACTATAAGCTTACATTGAAATAAAATTGTATTTTGAAAAGTTATGGTAGGCCCCCTGGTAATCTGTTTCATAGGTATGGAATATGTTTCTTTAAGGTGTAATTGTTTGTACTGTGTGTTGTCTTGTGCCTATTCTGGCAAGATAATGAAAGTTCCGTGTATCTATCTATCTACATCGTGTATGTAAAAATTGAGTCACCATATGTAGGTCGACCGACGCACGTGAGAGCGAGTTGTTTGCCAAAGGTATTAAGCGGTCGGCTAACTCAATTTTATGGGTGAAACGAGTTCCCCAAGAAAAATAGGGAGGTCGTGCTTGACGACGAATCAATAAGATTGGCTTTTCAATTCGAAGGAAATAAGGTATTAGTGGAATTTGTTGCCATTGTCGAATTGCAAAAATGAATATTGGCGATGTTTCAGCATAATGCCGTAATGTGATTTCTGAGTGGTGCGATGATGGATTTAGAATGGAAATAAAGGGGATTGTTATAAATAGATGTAGATTTATATTTCGTACCCTTCAGTGGTGAAGCATGAAAATAATCCTTAGTAAAACTGGTTCAAACCAAAAAACACCTACCTTAACAAAAACTTATTTTGACGTAGTAAAATGCGCATTGGTATATAGACTATCTGGGAAACCCAAGGGCCAGCAGCTATCTTGCCCAATGCATTAGCATAGCCATACAAAGGTGGAATGCTGCTAGCATCTTGGGCAGCTTGCCGCGGGGACCCAATTCTATTCATATTACTTAATTCTAGTTTTAGTTTCTAGTATTTAAGCTTTTATTGTACCTTACCTGTCTATTTTGACTTATTGTTTAATAAATATAACAAAATAATAATAATAGTAATAAAATGTAAACAAAAAAAACAACATTTATTATGATATCAAATGACGTGGCGAACAAGTAATACAACAGTTGCAGTGCCACTGAGAGCTTTTTACATCGTACAGATCTGAGTAGCACTGCCACTGCATGCGTTACCCTGATACATAAACTATATAGACTTAACTGCTGATTCGGCTACAGCGATTGATATTGTTTAGAACGAGAGCTCTGGTTGTTCGCCCTTTCATGTGACCTTACCTAGATGTGCTACTGCTACGCTAACCAATCTTATTGGTAAACGGTGGTAAACAAATACTGATACGTAAGGACACGGTCGACAAAGTTATAAAAGATGGCTGCAGGTAATAAATAATAAATAAATAAAATTGTTTATTGAATAAGTTATTGTACAAAGAAATAACTAAAGACTAATTATGCGAAAATGTAAAATATAACACATATACCTGAACTAGGAGAATCCTGTATTTCAGGTTAAATTAGACAACAATTTTTTTTTAGTTTTTATTTTGATAATATGCAGGTAAGGTACAATAAAAGCTTAAATACTAGAAAACAAAACTAGGATTTTTAAATTATATGAATAAAATTGGGACCCCCGCGGCAGAGTGCCCAAGATGCTGGCAGCGTTCCCCCTTTGTATTGCTATGCTAATGCGTTGGGCAAGGTAGCGGCCCTTCGGTTTCACTGTTACTCTGTTAATTTTTTGGATAAATATTTAAATATTTATATTCTAACGTATTTTGAAGGGCTTCTAGGAGAATATGGTTAACCTTTATGTAACAAAAATGATATATGGCCAAACTGGCGTTTAATTTATTGTACAAAAATGGTCCAAGAAACACAAAAATCAGGAAATAAAAACATGTTTTGATGATATACTTCTGGGGCAGACCAATATCTTTCCGTCTTTTGTTAGTGTTTTTGTACTATATAGGAGTGCAACGTGCTGTTTGAGGACTGTGAATTGCTTTACAGTTAGTACCTTACACGACTTGTACAGAAGGTCAGTGGGGTAAAGAAAAAAAGCTGTAAGTATTTTAGTTTTGAAAGCATCACGTTTTCTATACAGTTCTGACAGTTACTGTTCTTAAAATTTTGTCACCTGAGTTTTTCCACTGGGAACGGCAACTCGACTGTGTCTCCAACCTTGAAAAATCCATGTTGCAACTTATCATGTGTGTTTTCAGATCCATGTATCTCAAAAGCTGTCCACTAACGAAGATGACGCCGCATTAAATATCCTTTTATGTTGAAGACATAATGTCTATAGTTTCATCAACACCACTATCCTTCAAAACCATAATGCAGTAATGCTCACATTACTGGCTGGCGACAGAAATATATAATCATGGTGGCAGCACTTCCCTGGACGAACTCTTCCACTAGGAGATGAACTAATATTCAACTTATTTGATATATAGTTAAATCCTCGACCACACATAAATTAGCTATTTCTTTTATAAATGGGAGCCATTACGCTATATTGTACAAACAAAGCTGTTCACTCAAAAGCACATAAAGAATCGATCACCCTCAAAGTTCGAGACACTTGTCTAAACAAGTATCTGGAAAATCTCAATAATACCTCACATTTCTCGGCAATCGAGGAACCACTTGTCGTGTCGTTCTTGATACGGATATGTGAGAGAGAATTTTTTTAATGATTTCGTACATTTCTTTTATTAATCGACTCGAACGAAGGAGAAGGTTCTCAATTTGAACTACGAGTAGGCAGACCAGGCAAGGTGGACTAGTGGGAATCCACTGGACGCAAGCAGCACAAGACCGGTCGTTGTGGCATTCTTTGGGAGACTCCTATATCCAGCAGTGGACGCTCCTGTATCCAGCTTTGCCACTCAGGGTCGTATTCCAGAACTGTACTCAATGCTCAAGTCAGGATTTGAGCAGACTTGAGTAAGATTTCAAGCACTGGAAATACGACTCTAATGGCAAGGACTTGAGTATGATTTCCAGTGCTTTGAATCATACTCAAGTCCTGACTTGAGCATTGAGTAGAGTTCTAGAATACGACCCTAAGTCAGCTTTAAATCGCAGAGATTTTAGAAGCACTGCCACCAGGTCCGATTGTCTCCTTACGGGCTTTTGCCTTCCACAGAAAGGGTCCACTCTCTTTGATGGAGACTCGTGATACTTAATGATGATGATAATGTTAAAAGTATATACACTATTCTGTACACTTGAAGATACTGCAAATATTTGTAGCCCCAATTGTATAACTTTACGAGATTTCTTTACCCATGTCCCACTTCAGTTTTTCTCATAAACAAGAGAAGATCAAAAGAATATAAAGGGTGCGTGAAATGGAGTGCTTCAATATCAGACCCTGTGGAGTTTCGACCTACAATAAAGAAATCCTTATTTTACGAAAACATATGGGTACTTGGATGATGCTTATTATTTGAGGATACTTGCGTTTTGGAGGAAATTTTTGCTTCATTAAACGGAAGATTTGTTCAAATTCTTTTACAACTCACAGCTTCTATACAGGCTGTTAGATAACTGATAGGTATAGGTACTTGTGAAGTGCAAAAAAAAGATAAAAAACGCACACACTCATAGCACGAGAGAAATAAATGTTACAACAAGATTTTTGAACGAAGTTTACCATTTCGAAGTTTTTACTATAGTCAAAAACTGCTTCCAATCCAGGTCAGACAGTCACCTTCGGTTTAGAATTTCAGAGATACCCTTGCCCTTTTGAAGTCTTAGGATTGAATATTCCTAATCTTAGATCTTACAATAATATTTACTGACGTCTTAATTTATTGTTTTATTTTATACATTTATTGTACTACAGATTTGTGTATAACAGTAATTTATCGGAGTAATTATTAAGTGTGACCCCTCAGTTATTCAAAGGTTAGCTAGAAGAAATCCCTTTATGGGACAAGGTCGCCTTTGTAAATTATCGTTTAAAATTGTTGTCACCAAATATCATTTGGTTTTGTGGTACAATAAAGTGTTTACACACATACATACAAAAAAATATTTATTAGACAGTTTCTGCGTATAACAATGATAATATGATATTGTAATTTTTTTTAGGGTAACAAGTGACAGGACGAACAAGTCGTATCTGGTGGTAAGCGACACGCCTGTCCGTGACAGTTGCAGTGCGGCTCAGAGCTTTAAATCACAAAAATCTGAAGTTTTTGTAGCAGTAGTTGTGAAAGAGCTCGTCCAGGGAAGTACTGCCACCTTATCTATTTCTGCCGCCAAGCAATAATGTCCGCATTACTGTGTTCCGGTTTAGAAGGGTAAGGGTGCTGGTGAAATAACAGGCACATGGGACTTGTCAACTTATGTCTCAGGGTGACAGGCGCAGTGGCAGTGCGCCTCAAATTCAAATTCAAATTCAAATTCAAATTCAAAATTCAAATTCAAATTCAAATTCAAATTCAAATTCAAATTCAAATTCAAAATAATCTTTATTTCATAGGTAAGCATTATTACACTTGAAATCGTCACAATGGTTAAACTCTACCGCTCATTCGTAAGGCAGATTCCCCTGAGAAGAATGAGCAAGAAACTCTAGTAAATAACATTTACAATATTTTTTTTTTATTTGAAACATCAGAGATCGAGACTACCTCCATGAGCTAAACGGGTTACTACCACGGATTTTTGTCATCCAAGTACGCAGAAGTTGTATAATAACCTTTAGTATAAAGTTTTTGTTTCACTATAGTTTTAAACCTCGTGTAAGGCAAATTTTGTATATCAACCGGAATCTTGTTATAGAAGCGTATACATTGCCCCTTAGATCTTTGCGATTTAAAGAGCTGAGTGACACTGCAACTGTTATGGACAGGAATGTAGCTTAGCATCAGTGCACGATTTGTTAGTCCCATCACTTGATACTACAAAAAAAGGAAGGCCACCGCCACTGCGCCCATCATCCTGAGAAGTAAGTTGAAAAGTCCCAAATGCCAGTAATTTCACCAGCAACCATTTCCTTCTAAACCGAAACGCTGTGCTCACAATAAACAAAAAATAAGTAGTACCTAATAGACAACCCTGCCGGAAGCAGAAATTGGTAAGGTTTGTACAATATTTGTATCAACATTTGTTTTATTCATATGATATTATTAGTTCCTTCAATAAACTAATTCAAACTTGGTTAAGCCTATAACTGTAACTGGACGTGCTTGTAACTATTATTAGGCTTAGTTATAGCTGTTACCAGATTTAATAAAATTTGTCACATCATTTAATTCCTAATTCGATTTTCCAAAGTCCCTCAACATTGCTGTAATGACAAAGCTCTAAAAGTCGGTCAAAACTCTGTTGAATATTTCGCAAAAATTTGAGCAATAAGGGATATAATAAATAGCATGAAAAATGACATTAAGTTACGAACGTTAGCAAGTCATTGATTTACCATTAATCTTAAAGATATTAACGTTGTGGTGATATATTAGTTCTTATATTGGGTCATAGGGTGCTGGTCCTTTTGTTGACGTCTTTTTTTGGGCGTAAGAAAGTATACTGTTTTCAAAGTGAAGGTGATTTAGAAAGTTAATTCTAAAGGTTTTTGGAAGAAAATAACAGTGATAGCACAAGTTAAAGTTAAAGTCCGATTGTTTAAACCTAAAGGCTAGGTTAAACATGGTCCCCTGAAAAAAACTTCGCAATAGCGATGATACAGTCCAGGCAGGTTGTTAGCATTTTACAAACTAAAAAACCGATCTCAAAAGTCATTCATCCCCTAGTTTGCCACCCTTAGAGGTGGAGTATTTTCTTCAAATTTAAATGTGACCACTGCTGGAGTGGGTACATTGTGGGGTGATCTTTCCAACAAAAATATAATCATCGAATTCGGTTAACAAATCTATTTGGAGTTATCGCGTAATGTACATACAAAAAAAGCGTACAGTAGAATTGAGAAGCTCCTCTTTTTTTTAGTTAATAATCCTGGATATGGTGATAGCACGGACAAATCGTTCGCCGGATGGTATGATACATGCGTGACCATAACAGTTGCAGTGGCACTTAGAGCTTTAGACTGCCACTACGCCCTAGACATAAGTTGACAAGTCCCATGTCCCTGTAATTTCACCAGCACCCTTACCCTTTTAAACCGGAACGCAGAAATTCTCACATTACTGTTTGGCTGCAGAAATAGGTAAGGTGACAGTACTTCCCTGGATGAACTCGTTCACAAGGAGCTCTATTGCGACTAAACAAAGTCACGAACGCATCATCGACAGTGTCATCTTGCAACAAACAAGAGATTTTGTGTCCAAATATACCCAAAACCAAAATTCAAGGAATTCACTCCCCATTACCGTTACAAATTTCATGCGATACGAAAACATCCGTTTGAAGTAAAACGTAGGTAAAACAATTTCGCAGTCCATTACTGTTCCTCCTTGAGCATGCAGTCGTTTTAAAAGCGAACTGATGGGCCGTGACCGACGTGTATGACGACAATGTGATTCATTGTTCTATTTTCAGGTTTATTTAAGATATTTACGGTTTACATACTTACGGAGGTAGGTTTTAGGTTTATTTTCATTTGTAACATAGTTGTGAAAGCTGCTGGAAAGCTATTTTGTATAGGAATGTGCCTTTGTCTTATGACTTTCAAAACTTGTTTTAAAGGAGAACACACAACGACGCTTAAATGGAGCTAAGCAAGGGCTTATTGCAGGGAGTGATGATGACAGATAGAGTAAGGCGACAACTGAAATGAAGTAGCAGTAGAACTCCTTGTGAGAGGGTTCGTCCAGGAAAATACTGCCACCTTACCTATTTCGTCCACCAAGCAGTAATGTCAGCATAACAGTGTTCCAGTTTTGAAGGGTAAGGGCGCTGGTGAAATTATAGGCACATGGGACTTGTCAACTTATGTCTCAGGGTGAACGGCGCAGTGACAGTGCGAATCAGATCTTTGCGATTTAAAGCTCTGAGTGCACTGCACTGTCTGGCGTGTCACTTACTACCAGGCGCACGACTTGTTTATCCGGTCACTTGGCATCATGAAATAACCGCTCACGCGATGCGCTCCTGCTACCGCAAAATGGCGGCTATTTGGTTTCGAAAATTAGAAAAGCATTCAGTTTAAATACAAGTTTTTATAAATAAAAATTATTATTCTGCATTGCTAAATAAATCCCTCCGTACTACCAACAAAAACATCTCAAATGAAATGCAGTAATACACCGCAAATCCTGCACTTAAAAAGCACTAATGAAATTTTTGGTGTACTTTGATAAATATGATAACATTCCGTTTGAGTGGTTCTAACGTTTACCATGAAATTACTCCTTAAAGTATAGTTTAGAAACATTTATATTCAGGGTAAACTTAAAAAACGCTACATACGGTATGTTTTCAATAAATAAACACAGAAATCACCAGCCCAAACAATAACACCCACGATTGTCGTGACGTATTTTTGAAGTTGTTTATTTTTTTTAAATGACAGACCCAGGCATTAAAAACTTTATGGTTTGCTAGAGTAGTTACCGAAATAGCAATTAATATTAATTCTTTTACCTGTCATAATTTCGATATTCGATAAATCGGTATAAAATCATCACCGGCACCTCTAGGTGTGGTATGCGTCTACGGCTGCATGTATCGCGTGAGCGGATAAGAGACAATCGTATTAGATTTCATTTTTTAAAATTTCGAATTTCGAAGAACATATACCGAGTTGTGTAGTAAAATTATATATTTCTATAAATTTTATTGCACGTCACTACTAACAGTAATGTACGTTCATTAGCTCCTTCAACGTAGTTAATGAATTAATATGAAACTTCATGCGCGGACAAACATCAAAATGGATATCAGGGTGTACTTTAGGTAAACCTTTGTTACTATTCATTCACTCAATTCGTAGTATAATGTTGTTCTCATGTCCAATCTTATATAGTTACTCGGACGCAATGGAAACAATTTCAAATTTATAGTCTAAATATTGATTCGTAATGATTAAAAGTTAAGTGTAAGTTATTTACTTACATCAATTTCTTCAATATTTTGTTTATTTCTTTATTTAATAATAACATAGGACGGACTATCATAGATTTCTCATAGATGGCGCTACGGCTAAGAAATCGTTGAAAAACCAAATACTAAAGATTCGACGCAAACACATAGTAATATTCGTGAGGTCCGCTGGTTCGTTCCGTGGCTCAGTTGGTATAGCATCTGGCACGGTATGCTAGAAGATGTCGGTTCAAATCCGGCCGGATCGAAGGAATTTATTCTGAGTGTTCGATCTTTATATAAATAATTACAACAAACTAGTGGAGTAATTTCATATAAAAATATTTGTATATCAATTCAATAAAAATTTAAATACAATAAATGGCGACATCTCTAGCCGGGGCTGGTAGCTGTAAAGATCTCTAACTGGGTGATGAAATATCATAGATTTCTCATAGATGGCGCTACGGATAAAAAGACGTTGAAAAACTAAATACAAAAGATTCGACGCAAGGACATAGAAAAATTGGTGAGATCCGCTGGTTCGTTCCGTGGCTTAGTTGGTATACCGTCTGGCACGGTATGCTCAAAGAATTCGGTTCGAATCCGGCCGGATGGAAGCAATTTTTTCTGAGTGTTCGATCTTTGTATCAATAATTATAAAAAATATTTTTGTTGCATAAAAAGACGCGATGTTTATTTCGTAAAATTATGACAGTGACACGAACAGTTGACACTAGACTACAATTTCAAATTCACAGCATTACAGTCAATGCCCAGCTGGTTTTATTTCTTTTTCTTAATGAAAATACGGAAAAATAATTAGAAACAACTTGATTTTAATAGAGTTGATTGACTAGACTAGACTAGTGGTCATATAGACCCGAATCTTAGTTCTCCTACTAATTAGCTTGGACATCATGGTTTGTTGAAGGGCTGTTGAACACAGTGCGTTTTGGTTACGGATGTCAATTTCTCCATGCTTCAATATTTTTCATAATACAGTTTACCTGTAATCAACTATCACACTTAGCGAGTAAGGCAATATTGTACTTTCCTAGTTGTAATTTTACTGTAAGCAGTTGTTGCTTAACTTATAAAAAAATTGTCGTTACGTGTGAGATTCGCAAACATCTTTGCCTTTTTGGTTCTCGATTGTCTTTAGCACTCTTTTGATATATTATTTTTAACATAATTGTTATTCTTTACGTCCAAACCAATTCCTTCCAGTACTTAAAGTTTTTCCAACACCATTATTTAAGATTGGGCCTGCCTGACTTGTCACAGAGACAAGTAATTGCGAAACAATTGCGTTATTTTCATCCCTTGCTGTATTGTTATTACTAAAGCTTCAGTTATGTAACTAATGTATAAGATATTTAAGAATTCGCTCTATAAAATCATAGAAACACGATTACGTACTTGTAGTTTTCACTATAGAAAAAAAATAAATTCAAAGTTGTGTGGATTTTATTGCGTTTTCTTGAGGTATTGCTTTTCTAATGGGGCTGACATGTTCAACAACTAAATAAATAAACAAAAAGTAAAAAAATCTCTAAAAAACAAAGAAATCCCTTAGTACAGCGTATATATTTTACAAGTCATTAGTTTTTGAATAATAACAAAACTATTTCGTTATATGTGTACTCCGTACATTTTGAAAATATGTATTTGTTTTAATAACACAGGGAATACCTGAATTCGCACGCTGTTCGCCCATACGAGCCAGAGCCGCCACGCTTCCCCCCTATCCCCTTTAGTCCAGCTTCGGCCGTCGTAGGACGTAGAGGTTGTATTGAATACCTAAAATCAATTAGCGCCAGAAGCTCGGTGCCCTCTTAAATAAAAATCAATATTCCAATAACAAGTTCCCAACTAAACAATCTACTAAGTCATCATCACAACATTATCGAGTAGTCAACCGATCATCCCCTTGAAAAGATTTTCTGCCCAAATAAGCAATATTCTACTTCGCAAACACTTTCCAACCAATAACATGCACGTGGCGCCTCGTATCTCAATTTGATCGCCACTTATTGGTCCTACATATATTTTGTCGTGGAAAAATCGCACCAGAAACGTCAACGCCAGAGTTGAAAATCGTTCGATAATATTCCACACAATTTATTAGTTTTTCTTACTACAACGGTTGAATGAATGGAAATTAATATTCGATGAAAGTGTTTGTACGTCTCTCTTCTTTGTAATAATGTAGTATCACAACCATATTTGCTTGCGTATTAAAAGTCTATACTACTTCAGCTGGCTTTAGTTGATTCCACATAGCAGTGAAAGTGTTAAATCAATCACTTTGGAAAAATATATAGTAAAATTGATGATATATACTCATTGACTTACAAATAAATGGACGACGGGTCTAATACAGAAACCACGAAAAAAATGTCCCAAGTCAACCTATTTAAACGTAGTGACATGTAAAGGAATATGAAAAAGCTAAAACATTGAATTTAAATTGTAATGTCATCGCAGTACTATCTAATTTTGCTTGCTTCGCTGTCAGTCGAACAAACGAAGACTAAAGCGTGAATGACGCTCTGTATACGATTTTAACGCCCTATAAGTTCGGACACTTTTTAGCGCGGACCCGACGTCCATATAATTGTAAGTCAATGTATATACTATATGATACACACGATTTCTAAAAATTTTCACGATAGAAAAAAAAACACGAGTCTCGAAATTGTATAAGAAGACCGCTTTATTGAATAGGTACTTCACCAATGATTTTTTTTTATATTAACTGAACTAAATACAACACGTCACGTATACTATACGATATACATTTTTCGCATAGGTTTAATTTTGTTTGTAAAAAAAAAATCTGAAATAAAACCAGAGTCTCTACCGCTTAACAAAGTGAACCATATTAGTTAACAAGAAAGTACTGTTAAACAAGAAATGCAAGAACACAACGCGAATGTTTTCCACCTTTCACAGCTAGCGAGAGGGGTTGCTAAACTTTCTTAATTGTCACAGGTACAAGCTGCCATAGAGATTTGAACTGATAAATTTTGAATAGAGAAGCATCTGTTCTTTCACTGGGCTACTTGGGCTTCTCACCTTTACTAACATTAAAAAAAATATATTATGTTGTTATAAAGTTGTGATAAAATGTTTATCACAACCCATTCGATAGACATGAATGAAAAAAAAAACTGTTTTTGCGTTTAATTAATAAAAATTTTCCCCAAGCCACAATTCAACAAAAGAATATAACAACAATTTCCACTAAACGAGAACACAGAGTTACAAAAAATATTTATGGCCGTTAAAAAGCATTCCTATTGAGGCTCCTTTCCTAAATTATGCTGAATAAATCTTAGTTCTATGCTGTGGCCAACTTTTGTGCGTTTTTTGTACGATAGTAACATTGACTACAATAATTTGTGTGAGACAGGTCGTTGTCTTACGCAACAGTTTGATAAAGATTGAGTACTGAAGTACTGCCACCTTACTTATTTTTGCTGTCAAGCAGTAATGTGAGCCTTGAGAAGAAATTACAGGCACATGGGACTTGTATGTCTCAGGGTGACGGCCGCAGTGGCAGTACCCCTAAGATCTTTGTAATTTAAGCTGATTGGCACTGCAACTGCTATAGACAGGAGTGTCACTTACCAACAGGTGCACGACTTGGTCGTTCCGTTACTTGGTATTATAAAAAAAAGACCGTTGCATCGTGGAAGAAGATGTATGGACAAAGATACACAAAAGATACTTAGATCGTTTGGACAAATAACTGCCAAACAAATTTCAGCTGCGTTCGTGGTCGAACGTCTACCACTCTGGTCTGCTACGCAGAGGTCTCGAATTCGATTCCCGGGCCGGGAGAAATATTTGTATGGCGTACATTTATTTCTCTTGTGAGTTTTGATGTAATTTATGGTTGTCTATGTTTGTGGCCATGGCACCCGCCGATACAGGGTTTCCCTAGTGCGCCGCTATGAGTGTCTTTGCTTTAAAACAAAACAAAACAGATTTGAAACGCGAGTGTTCTTGGAAAAGCTGATAAGGGCAAACCAGGAACATACCTCGACCAAATTATGGACGTCCTAAAGGAAGACCAGGTCAAAATACCGGTAAGCGTGTGTTCATAAGGCAAAAGACGTGAATCTTAGGTAGCGAAAGGCCATGGACCTTATGTACCCTGATGAGAAAAGCGCGTGAAATATAGTTCTGTACATGTAATCCTTTTACCAGTGGTTCGCTTAGTGGTACGATGGGTTCCGCGGGAAAATTTTGACAAAAATTATATTATACTTCGAGGGTCAGTAGACACGTACCCTATGGCTTTAATTTCTAAGTTACGGATATAATTGAATGTTTAGTGTGAATGATGAACTGAACTGAATGTTTAGTGTGTGTCTCATCAACTGAAAAGTAGATCATGTAAAACTACTCTACTTCAAAAGAGTGTAATAGTAATGGCTACGAAGGTATATAACAAACTTCCACTTGAAATTAGAAATGGCAACGATTGTCTAGAATTTAAGAAATTATTATTTAATTAATTAAATGATTGGACATTCTATAATATTGAAGATTTCTTATAAAATTTACATTTCATATTATTAAATTTGTTATTGATTATTTTACTATTGTTATTATGTTTCATTAGTATTAGGTTGCATTAATTGAACTGCATGATAATAATATTATTACAAATTCTTGTAACAACGTTATAACCTGTGTATCACAAAGAAATAAATGATTTGATTTGATTTGATTTAGTATCATAACCTCTGTCAACTATAAAGGACAACAATGAAACTCGTTGAACAAGGTGCACTACCCTTGAATACGTGTGAAGAAACGTAAACTTTGGAGTAGATCCGTTCCAATCCGTTCATCTGTTGTTCCCTATCTTGCAATTCCTTACATCAATAGAAGGTGAGCTGTAAATTATTTCTCTGGGGGAAATTAAATCCCTTTCATGGCCCGCTTTAAATGTCCGCAACGATACAAAACGTTATTTATTACAAGTTTCAGAAGCCCGCAGTTTAACTTGCCGTCTATTGTAAATACGGACGCAATTTTAGTATTAAAGATTTTGTTGATGGGGTCCTTTTTAAAGATCATTTCATTGGACGATTTTGCGACCTCGTCAGCTCAGCGGTCCATTATACGTATGAGGACGTCTATATTCGGTTTCCAGTTGGAATAACTTAGGAAGAATCCTTTGCTCTATTTTGGTTATTTTTAATTAGCATACTAGGCCGAGTTCAGATTTTTTTAGAATAGAATAGAATAGAATTCATTTTTTGTGTGAATGTGGTCAATATTAAGTTCTTATGAACATAATCACTGCCTCACAATCTTCCCGCTACGGGCGTACAATGTTTAAAGTACAGTTTAATTATTGTTTAAAGCACAAATTAAAATAAATTTGTACATAAACCATATCAATTCATCATTACGTTAATTTAATTTCATTAATATTTATTTACGTTGCTCATAATAAAAAAAAATCACTTGAACTGTAAAAACATTTTTTAATTAGTCATATTTTTAAAGTTCGATCAAAAGTCGTACTATCTAACATTTTTGTATCATTTGGCAAGTAATTACACATACGAATGGCCATAGAATAAACACTTCTAAAGCAAGGTTGCAGTACGTTAAGCCGCGATCGTAGATTATAGTTTTGTACTGTCAATTTTAGAGTGAAAAAACAAACATAAATTCAAAATATATATACCTGTCAACGTTAAAATGTTATT
>NW_020655723.1:0-16600 GCF_003589595.1 Hyposmocoma kahamanoa | reverse complement strand
TACAGGTCCCATGGTCACGATTGACTGGAGTCAACCGTAGACCTGTACCTGTAAAGGGCCCGAAACGTCGGTTTGTTTGAAAAAACAAATATACGCGATTTAAATCCGGAAAAATAGTTTCATTTCCTAATCACAACATGATTAAATTCATCATTCATTCGATCAAAATGGTTGCTGCAGTCGTTAAAATGCGCACCTTTGATGTAATAAAGCCATATCTGTAAAATGACATTTCAGGAGAGAGGTCTATAGAATCTACTGTCATTTAACTGCCTCCGTGGCTGAACTGTTGCCATGCCGGGAGAAATATTTGCATGCCTTACATTTATTTCTCTGGTGAGTTTGGGTGTAATTTGTGGTTGTCTATGGGTGTGTCCATGGCACCCGCGACACAGGGGCTTCCCTAGTATGTTGAGTGTGTGCGTTATTATTATTATTATCTACGAACAAAAATTAGTCGGTAACTTTTTGATACTTAAATAGGAGAATTATAAAATTTCACATATACTTACATAATTTATTTTACGTAGTATAATAAGTTATTGAATATCTACTACTATCTACTACTACCATATCTACTAATATGACTACTGACTACCATGATCGTTAATTTATTTTTTGTGAAATTACTCCACTAGTTTGTTATAATTATTAAGACAAGAGATCGAAAATAAAGGAAAACTCATTCCGTACCTTAGCTGGCACTCTCATAGCTGATGCTGAGCTGGCTTGTTCCGTAGTTCAGTTGTTTCATGTAGTTCGTATTATTTTTAGGACTTAAATGTGATAAAAGCACTTTTGACATAACATGACCACATATGGCTTTATTATAACAACGGTCCGAATTGTAGCTGCTATCATTGTGAGCGATATGTTAAAAACGTGTCAAATTCAAATGAAGTGAAATAATCTTTATTTCATAGTAAGGCAAACTACACTTGAAATCGTAATACTGATTAAACTCTATTGCTCATTCGTAAGGCAGATTCCCCTGAGAAGAACGAACAAGAAACTAGGGGTTGCTCTTTGTAAATATACATTTGACAACATTTATCATTACAATATTTAATTTAAACATCCTAGATCGAGACTACTTGCAAGAACTGAACGGGTCACTACCTCGGATTTTTGTCATCCAAGTACGCAGAAGCTATGTATAACCTTTCCAAGTTTTTGTTTCACTGTAGTTTTAAACATCGTAAAGTTTTCAATCGCAACCTTATTTTAGAGCATATTGCCCCTTAAATGAATTTGAGATTTTGTGTAGACAACTGTTAAGTACTGCTAGTTTATTTTTATTCCTCGTATTAATGTTACGTTTGTCACTATTTTTCTTTAAATAATTAATATTTTTCTTAACATAAGTAACATTTTCATAAATGTACTGCGACGTTAGTGTAATGTTAATCTTTCTAAACTTATCTCAAAGACAGTCTATTACATGTTACATGGAAACCAATTTTATGATCAATCACACTATCTTTCCTGTATATGGCTTGTTACAATGCTTTAAAGGAAATTTTAAGTATCTCCTTTGTTTTTTGCTTTCCATGACAACCAAAACGATGCTCAGATGTTGCGTAACAACGCCGTATTAACCTGGTCTGGTGACGTCATGACGACGACTTCGGTGGCTCAGCGGTTAGCATTGTGAGCGATAGATTAAGAGTTCCATGTTCGACTCCCAGTAGGATTAATTTGAGAAATGAACGTTTTAAATCAATAATAATAATAATACGCAAACTCATAGCCCCTTACTAGAGAAACCAGTATCGCTTATGTCATGGACACTCACATAGACAGCCACAAGTGATATCCAAACTCACTAGAGAAAGCCATGCAAATATATATCGAACCCGGGACCTCTGCCTGGCATACCAGCAGTTGAAATTTGTTCTGGTTTGAGTGTTAAAGCTAGTGCCATGAAGTTGATTTTGTTGCTCTAGTACTCGTAGCACAGGGAATTCTCTACTTTGAAACCTGCATAGCTAAACAGGCCGTATTGGCAGAATCACAATATTATGATTAATTGACAATTCATAATATTATGAATTTCAAACAAAACAAAAATCCCAATTCATCTATTTGACAGTGTTCTATGGGGGTAATATGAATTGTCAATTAATCATATTATGATTCTGCCAGTGCGGCCTGTTTAGGCCCCCTGGTAATTGGCGTGGTTGGCAGACACAATATTATTATTACTTTATTATCATAAACATGTTCCTAATGGTCTCGCTTATTTGTTAATACAGCCCTTAATGCAACAATGTGTTAAGAATAACCTCATAACTTTCGTGTTACCCGAGAAATAATCTAAAACCTTCCACACATAGACCGTAAATTAATTTTCAAGCAATAAACACTAACATAAATCTCTTTATAATGTGAGGAAAATCGTAAATCTTGACATACTTAGTACAAACTTTTTAACATAAACAAAAAAAATGCGTTATTCATACCACTTTGTGGAAACAAAGCTATTAGCAGTCATTAAATTGAAGCAAGTACACAATTAACCGCAATAAATTCAAGTAAATTATTCTTAACAATGTATTTATTCTAACAATGAGTTAAATAGATTTACTTGTGAACATTCTAAGGGTTCGTACCCATTGCGCTGGATCACACGTTAACAAAAATGATGTTTAAATAAAAATACAACAAAATCATGTTCTCATCTTAAAAAAAATTGCCAAAACGCACCCTTGATACACCCTTGAAACTGCCTCTGTGGCCGAATGATTAACATGACTGCCACGCAGAGGTCCCAGGTGCGATTCCCGGACCGAGAGTAGTATTTGTATGGCCTACGTTTATTTCTCTCGTGAGTTTGGGTGTAATTTGTGGCTGTCTATGTGTGTGCCCATGGCACCCGCGGCAACAGTATGTGTGATGTAATAAGGCCACATCTACAAAATGTCAACTTATCGGGAGAGAGGTTTATATTGGTAGATTTAGCGTTTATTTTTTATATCAAATAACGGAACGAACATTTCGAGCACCTGGTCGTAAGCGACTGTCCATAAAAGTTGCAGAGCCACTCGGAGTTTTAAATCACAACGATCTGAAGGATACTACACTGCGCCCTGAGACAAAGGTTGACGAGTCCCATGTGCCTGTAATTTTAACCTTACTTTTCAACACCGAAACGCAGTAATGGTCGCATTCCTGCTTGGCGGTAGAAATAATTAAGGTGGCAGTACTTCCCTGGATGAACTCTTTCACAAGAAGCTTTCTTTTGGTTCAATCTTTGTATATTTATTATTGTTATATTATCAAACTAGTGGAGTTTTATCACAAAAAAATATATATCTAAATTATCATCATCGTTTCACGGTTCATAACCTGCTCCTTGGCCCCCTTACTACTAGCTGCTTACTTTGATCTTGTACAAACAAATAAATTTTCACTATACGCCATTCCAGGGCTAGCACAATAGGGCGCGACTTGCACGAGAGCGACATAGAGCGCGTGATTGCTATGCGAGAATAGCAGTATCTCGCGCTTTATGTCGCTCTCGCTCAAGTCGCGCCTTATCGTGCTAGTCGTGCTGATCTTCCACTTTCTTTTCCCTTCTATCTTCTCCTCAATTATCACATGAAAATTATATGAAAATCATGATTAGTATAAATTATGATATTTAATAAATAACTATCGCCATTTTAAGTATATTTTAATCCAATTAGCTTTTATCTTTCCAGTCTATTAATTTCGTCTATAAAAAATACCTGATTACGTCAAACGTAAGTATGGAAAGAAACTCACAAAAATGCGTATCTCAAAAGATAATGGAATCTCGTTTAATGAGACATTAACTCTGGTAATTAGATGCTCGTTAATTAATATTCCGAAACATGTGAAACCATTAACTTTGTAATTAGTTTCTTCATTTTTACTTTGAAAAGGTGTACTGATGTTTTTTTAACCTGTTTTGTTTGTAGTCTTAGAAGTAACTTAAAATAATATTATAACCTCTATTGGGATTTCCATATATCTCTACAGTACAAAAACAAATATTTTTTACTTGGTTCCTATTATCTTTCTGCATTTTGTTTTGGAAAACTTCCAACTTGTCATTAATTTCGATATCACACACATTACTTCTAAATTACCAAACTGCACATACCGGCACATTTAGTGGAGCATTAGTAAAATCCACAAAAGAATACAATGTTTTTTCAAAAGTCTAGGCAGTTACATAACTTTTTTATTTTTGGTGAAATATGAAAATCATTAATAAGGTGGTTGTAATTTTTTCATTAGTTTGTATTAATTTTCTACTAATACAAGTTTGTCCTGTGGTTCGATTTTGTGTCCTACAAATTTTGTAAGCTTTAGTTGAAAAAGTTTTTTTAATTATTAATTTAAATGTACGCGTTACTATTCGTATTCTTACTTTTTTTCCGATATTATGTGTCGGTGTGTGCATCAGTTTCCTTAAAATGCGTTAAAGTTTTTTTTTTCACATGCCTTACATTTTTTCTAATGCCCAATCAAACAGTTGTATTGCACTTATTTTGGGACCACAGAGTATCTTTTTGTATAATTATAAACCAGTTGTTGAATACGATTGATGCCGTAACAACAATAGTACTAGTAGGTGCTATCCGCTAACACAGATTAAATCCGTTTGTGAGGCCTGCATATTTGTTATCTGAGTAGCCAAGTAGTAGTAATCCAACACTAACTTATTATGCACTAACTGTATCTGGGGGTCTACTCTCGATCTCCGTCCGACATCCGTCCGATACAATTACTGCCAAATAAATAATATTTGACCAAATGAAAAGACGCGTGATGCGAATGAAGCTTCATACTTGATACTTGTCTTTTAATTTTGTCGAATATTACTCATTTGACAGTAATAGTTTCGGACGGATGTCGGACGGAGATCGAGAGAAAACCCCATGTACTCTATGTCCATGGCCATTAATATAATTATTACTATTTTCTTTTTTTTGTCATCTTTCTGGCTGGGTTTCTATTCTGTCATCGCACTTGCTCGTAAACAGTGTCATGACATACAGGCAAAGTCGACCGTAATTAGGACATTATGCCTACGGGCTTTTTATTATATTACCGTCTTACGGCGGTAATAGATTTTTAACTTTATTTTTATTTACTTACACTGTACTTCTCTTATACGCCAAAATTTAAGCAAAACGTTTTTATGCTCAAAAAATCTCAATGTATTTGGCAACAGAAAAAAAACTCAACATTTGCAATTTAAACTAGATTTTAGTAAATTTATTTCGTGTATTCAAATTGTGCAGTATTTTTAGACTTTGGAAATTATTTATTTTATGTCTAATTCGAGCACATCGTGGCTGCAAGCGTCTGTGCCTTTTATAACATTTTAGTTCGAGTTGTATTATCTATAGAAGAATAGCTTGCAATCGTTTTAAAAATACCCGCCATTTGCCTTTATTTTGCATTTATGTTGTGATAAGAAGCGATATTTATTCATTAAAGAAATAAATTATCGTAGTATCTATTTCATCGCAAACGTGATGAGAAACATTGTATGAAGCACATTATGTACTTTATATAAGTAATTACATTTACCTGCCTCAGTGGTCGAACGGTTACCATGCCATAAAGTCTGCCACGCAGAAGTCTCGAGTTAAATTCCCGGGCCGAGAAAAATATTTGTATGGCCTACATTTATTTCTCTCGTGAGTTTGGGTGTAATTGGTGGTAGTCTATGTGTATGTCTATGGCACCCGTGACACAGGGTTTCCCTAGTGCGGAGCTATAAGTGCGTGCGTTATTTATTTATTTAACTATTTCGACAACTAACTCAAGACATAGAGCTCAAGTAGCAGTAGAGCTCTTCGTAATAGAGTTCCTCCAGGGAATTACTGCCACCGTACCTATGTCTATCGCCAAGCAGTAATGTGAACAATACTGCGTTCCTGTTTTGAAGAGTGATTGATGGTGCTGGTGAAATCACAGGCACATGGTACTTATCATACATGCAGGCGAGGGGAACCAAATAACGATAGCGACTGAAATAATACTATAAGAAAGTTTAAAATTGTTCTCCTGAAAATTTTGTGTTTTTGAGATAACACTGTCCATCTGGATCAACGACTTCCTGAGTTACTATCTTCCAAACGTATATGATCATATATAACAATTACTCTCTTTAATATTGTTCTACATATTCGCATATCTAAACATTCACAAGATGTGCTAATTAATAGAACAAAACAATTTGCGTACGTTTTAGCGTAACGTTGCAGCTTCCAACCTATATTAATAGTAGCCAAGCCAACTATCCGTCGACTGACCCACCCCTTATAAATAATACTGGTAAGGCGGCCACCTCACCCCCCCAAGGGTTACCCTCTGGATCTCATTTCCAAATTGCATTTCGAAACCGAAAATCGACTTTAGCACGGCTCTAGAACGTTCGATTCTCCACTCTAACTGATCAACATAAAGCTTTAGCAACATTGTTTGTAAGGGCCAAATTTACAGCATCCTTGGAAGGTCATAACCTAAGAAGGGGGCACTGTACAAGCACTAACTCGTATAATGAGATATGATAATAAACGCTCCGGCTGAATATTGATGCTGGAGTCGGGGATGCACTCGGCATGAAGATCGGATACCTTGTAATTAATTAATTTATTATTCAAATAAAACTTAACGAAGACTCTGCAGCTGCTTTAAACTAATACTATCTACCTGTGGCTTCGTCTACCCTGGTTTCAGAAGTTTTGATACGTTTCTATCTTAAAAAGACGTTATGCGTTAATCTTGTGTGCGTTATGCGTTAATGCGAAAACAGCAACAGGTGGTGTTTTAAATCACGATTGTGTTCTATCGAATTCGAGAATTTTCTTTAACATTCTGGCATTATTTTGTTTGTTTATTTTTCCGACCCTGCAACCAAATGTAACCTGTTATCACAATTGGACACGACGATTCATTATTAGTGCCTTACATTCGACGATTTCGGTGGCGTACTGCCTTATGACATAGACTAGAATTTAATATCCAGTAGCGGGTGTTTCGGATAGTACACCGGAGATAATTTCTTTCTTAAGCTACATTTAGTACTTTAAGACTATATAACTTGTGTGATTGTCTGGCAAATTGTGATAATTAAATTGAAGTGTTAAATTATTACTGATAATTATCTGGATGGATATTCTTGATATTTATTAAATTAATTGGAACAACAAAATGCTACCGCTAGCAATGTCATAGTACATGTGTTTATATCCGAGACGTACCCAAAATTGGTAAATGTTAATCTTAAAAAAAGTCACCAACTTTGTTTATTTAGTTTTCTCACTGTTTATTATTTTTAGTCAAAAATAAAAGTTTCTAAAACTATGAATTAGCGTGGATAATTATCAGATAATTATGAAAGAAAATATGTATTTTGATAATTTCGAACGTTGCCAAAAAGACCACATTAATAAAAAAAATAAGTTTTTTTTTATTATACCAAGCGACGGGACGAACAAATCGTGAGCCTGGTGTTAAGCGACACGCCTGTCCATAGCAGTTGCAGAGCCACTCAGAGCTACCCCTGCTCCCTTAACAGACTATAAGTTAACAAGTCCCACGTGCCCGTAATTTCACCAGCACCTTTACCCCTCAAAACCGACACACAGTAATGCTCACATTACTGCTTGGCGACAGAAGTAGATAAAGTGGTAGGACTTCCCTGCACGAAGTCTTTCACAAGAGGCAAGAGGCTCTACTGCTACTCAAGCTAAGTTTCTCGGTCTGACGCCCGATATCACTAACGTATGGGGTGTGGCCTTCACAGAAACAATCACAATTAATTCTGTTCACAAATGGGTTATTTTTAGCCAAACTCGCTAAAGAATTGGGTAGTAGTATTTCTGTAGCGACTTTCTTCCAGCGCAAATGCAGAAAACAGTGCTATTCGACACGGCACGTATCTTTCCCCGGTTCTTACTAAGCCAATGGAGGCGCGACAATCTAAAATCAATAATAATATTTGTGTTTTATTATACCAAGTAACGGGACGAACAAATCGTGCGTTTGATGGAAAACGAGACGCCTGCCTATAACAGTTGCAGTGCCACTCAGAGCTTTAAAGCGCAAAGAATTGAGGGGCACTCCCACTGCACCCGTCACTCTGAGACATAAGTTGATAAGTGCCATGTGCCTGTAATTTCACTAGCACCCTTACCCATTCAAACCGGAACGCAGTAATGCTTACAATAGATAAGGTAGTACTTGCCTGGACGAACTCTTTCGCAAGGAGCTCTATTATATAATAATTACCAAATTATTTCAAAATATCCAAATAAAAAAAAGCTCGTGCCCAACTCCCAAATTAGAAATCCTAGTGTGTAATAAAGTTGGTACGTTAAAGCCACATGTCATCATACATCAAATGTGCTTTTATCATGCATGAAACCAATTATGTAAAGTTAGTTGGAAGAATTCCCTTTTGAATTCCCTCTAAAAGATAGTCTTTGCACCTAACATTTGTAATTGTTTCTTAAAATTTGTAATTTATTTAGTCGCACAAAGAAGTGTCTACATACGTACATACTTATAGTATACGTATACACATATTAAGGATAAAAAAATTATCAACTAATTAATTTCGTAGAATATTTAGAGCTCTTTCCTAGAAATCTGTCATTTTGTAAATTTTTACATAAATAGTGCGAGCTATGGGTGGCTAAGTTTCACATAATGTTCCCTTTATTGTCTTAAAATAAAACAAAACACTGTTTGAGGCGGGTCTAATTCGACTATTTCATAAAAATAAGATGACGTCATAATGTCTACAAACATTATGATAGCCTCATGAATCACCCGCTGGCATTATGCCTCACACAATTATCGACGCGCCTTAGTACTTGCTCCAATTAATAGTTATGTCTGAGCACAGACTATAGTAACAAAACAGATAATTTAAATTACATATCGGAACCATTACAATTTTACAACATGTTTTATATTTATATTTTGGGGGTAAACAGTCTACTATGAAATGAAATTGTAATTCGACAGAGATCTGTATTACATAAGCCAAATATTGATTTGGAAACTGATTTTATTTATTTAATAGTCTATTGCAAAGGAAAAAAACACTAAATCACATTTAATAAAACACAAACAAGAAGTTCTGCTTATTTCTAAAAGAAATTTCTTTCTGTAGCCCTAAATACAGAATACAATAACTAAAAAAACCGTCTTATGTGGTAGACAATACAAAAATCGTGTAATACAAAAATAACATCAATAACATTAAATTACTATAAACTACATAAATACTTAGATAAATACATATAAAATGAATATAAAAACTTCCACATAACACATAAGCCTAGCATATCTATAAGCCAACAATTAGCACAAAAAAAGCAGTAAGTAATGCGGACAAAATATATTCAGCATTGCTGATTTTCAGTCTTCACATTTAGCATTCCCGTGCTGCATCATACCGGCAAGCGGAGTGTATACTAAATACCATATAATTATACAGAGGCTGCCTGTGTTGCACTATTATGGAAAAGGTATAAAAAGTTTAAAAATTGTAATAAAAAAATTATTTAAAAAACAAATAAAATGTACAATAAAAAAAATTGAAAATTTTATTTATTTGGTTTGGTATATTTCATAATATAATATCTAATATGTGGATGGAATAGTGGATAAATAATTCTCCATAACTCTTGCGATTTACTTTCGTGAATAGTAATAGGAATTGCGTTCCAACGTTTAACCACATGAACAGTAAAGAAGTGAGAATACAAATGGAAATTGAAGGATAGAAAAGATAACTGAAACCGACTGGAATTGACTGGGCTTGTCCTGGATCCTGAGAAAGCTGAAAGTCTCTTTCATAATTCTGATACATGGGTGACACAGGGTTATCTAAAATATTTTAATACGATATAAGTAACCATTTCTCATATAATGCCATAATTTTGTTGATTACTTTTATGACATAAACGTAAGTTAATTTGTTGACATTTAAGTATATGGATAGCTACAGTATCCTAAATCAATGAATGAGAATAAATTGATCGTGAACGTAGGGTATTGGCTGCCAGATGTAATATACACGGATTTGCCCGTAGTGATGAGGGAGACCAAATAACATTATTCATGGCTTCAATCCTTCTGCAGGGGAGGTCTGTGGGTTGACTATGCACAGATCCACTCAAAGCCCTGTGTGTTCAATATAATAACGGTTTCTGGATGCTGTTGGCTTTACCGTGGCACTATAGCACACCCATGATTTTTTTTTATACAGAGATTTAAAATAAATCGTATTGGTACGATAAACTTTTTTTTTTATTTTGAAAAAGTATTATAATACAACTATGGTTGAAAGTTTTTGTTAGTATCTGCTTTCGGCAATCAACTTTATTTTAATGTAGGTATCGAGTTCTTAGGTTTTCGCGATTGTCATACATAGGAAATGAAACTAAAAAACTAGGTTGATTCAACCGTGACCATGGGACCTGTAAAGGGCCCGAACCCGAAACATCGGTTTGTTTGAAAAAACAAATATATGCGATTTAAATCCGGAAAAATAGTTTCTTTTTTTTATGGTTAGGTTATTTCGCACAATAATACTAAGATTTTAACACCTAATTATGTAATTATTGCATTCAATACTATTTCTACGAATAAATTAAAGTAATGAAACACAACCAATATTTATACTCAAAAGAAAGCCAAACAAACGCTACAAAATAAAAACCAAAGAGATAATATAGAAGTCTCCGTGATTGGCCAAGTACCGCTTATATTTTAACCTATCAGGAGGCAGCGTTTGAGTAGCATCATATTTGATATTGTTTTTAAATAGCATTTTTGCCAAGTGATTACGCCTTTTTGTCTGTTATGTAACATTTTGAGATATTATTTAATAAATTATTTTTAATTTTAATAATTTCACAGGTATAGTGGCATTATTCTGTTTCGGAACACAGTGACGCGCTTTTTAAAAACTCTTTTAATTAGCAAAAATGCGACGTTCTTGTTTTGAAATTTTTTAGTTCAGTAGCAAGTACCATACACAATAGAATTTTGGTTCACAAATAAAAACAGCGCCTTTGTGATATGGTTTATGAAATTTTAATTGACAGATTAAAGTACAGGAGCAGAAAAAATGTATTATCATTAAAAAAAAAGTTTGTACTTGTAATAGATTTCGGGTTTTTGCATCATCTCAATTTGTAATGGAAAAATACATCAATGTATTTAATTTATCCTATGGAATTTAATAGCCCATATACTATAATCAGAACAATAGACCCTTGCAATTATTACTTTTATGGAAGAGCCAAACTTGGCTCTGACTACGTCTTATTCTGCCTATATCGCGCTTCTTATGGAGATGATAGGTGACAATTATGCGTCATAATACCCGCATGGGTTTCAGGGTTAAGTTTATATTCTCACCCTCCCGCAGTTGGTGCAGTAGTTCACGTTTGTAAATATGCCAACTTTCATCATTTCATCATTCATTACTGAAAATTATACCTTACGATACCTGACCGTTTGTTTAGAACTTCGAATACTGAGTCAACATAGCTTATTAATAATCTCAATACAGAGTACTAGAAAACCTCAAACGTCATTCATACCCTAATTTGCCACCCTTAGAGGTGGAATATTTTCTTCAAATTGAAATGGGACCACTACTGAGGTACCCTCTTTCCAACAAAAAAGAATTATCAAAATCGGTTAAAAAAAACAGTCGAATTGAGAACCGCATTTTTTGAAGTCAGTTAAAAAGGGATTGAAATAAAATGTTTCAAGTTTTTAAATTTTCGCGAATGTTACAATTTAGAAGTGGAAATATTTTTTCAGAAATAAGTAAGGTGACCGGTTACGACTGGATGCGGGCGGCACAGGACCTAGAGAGGTGGCGTGCTCAAGGAGAGGCTTATGTCCAGCAGTGAAAGCGTGTAAGCTGATGAAGATGAGCCGTGACCATGGGACCTTTAAGGAGCCTAAAACGAAGGTTTATTAAAAAAACAAAAACAAAAAGGTATACTTGAGATATAGACCCGAAAAAAAAAACATAATTTTATTTCCTATAGACAAGATGTTATTTAAGGTGATAATGTAACTTGTTTCCTTCTAAGCCTGTCAAACAATGTTTGCAGCAACTATCACGATCAATTAATCATGTTGTAATTGATTCAATCTTCTTCTTATCGTATCGATGGCATACACTGTAACGCTTGACGACGACGTGGTGAAAGGCGTAAGGTAGTCGCCGATTGTTGCCCAGGATGCCCCAAACGTATATGTATAGGCACAAGACGGTAGTTATGGCGACCTTTGGGGGAGGTCTATGTCCAGCAGGGGACGGCTTTCCGCTGAAATAATGATGCTGAATTCACAGCAGTAAAGACCCTTATTAATACAAAGATCGAACACTAAGAAAAAATCCACTAAAAAATAATTTAATGTCATGGTAATAAAACATCGCAATAGTCAATAAACTTCTTTTTTTACATTAATTAAAATCATCTCTAATCAGCCGCTGATAGCTGTAAAGGTACCTGGCTGTGTGAAGAATTCAAGTACATAATTCATTAAAAATAAAAAATAAAGATCTGCAACAAGCACATACAAAAATTAAAGTCTGGTGGTTCGTTCCTTAGCTCTGTTGCGAGAGCGTCAAGCAATGTATGCTTAAGACGCTGGTTTGAATCCAGTCAGATTGAAAGAATTTTTCTTAATAAAATCCTTGTCAAAAGTACGAATTCATGGGCAGAATCTGGTCCTCAATATTGCTCATTTAAATAGTCTAGTACTGTAATATAATGACAATGAATATGTATGCCTTGTGTGTTCCGGTGCAACCGTCAAAGTCTTCGCTTCCCAACAAACTGTATCCTCATTAAAGCGAAATGCGTAATAAAGCGGGACATTACTCTCGCAAGTACAATATAGCTGTAAATTACTTACAGTCGCCAAACAGCGCATCAACGAATAGTTTGCGATTTTCCATTAGTTACTACACGGTCATAAATGTGTCGACAAGGAACACGCTTTTAAAAGAAACATTTTAACAAGTATACAACAACATTTTCTTTTCAGTTATGTTAGGTCTGAAATCGCAGTCTAGTATATACAGTATAGATTAGTAGTCAGGCGATACCTAGCACCCTCTGTCCTGTTGTTGCCATGGCGGCTATCGTGACCAGGAATAGCGGGGAGGCCGGGAACTGGGGGCCTTTTATTTGTTGCGCTGTTCATTTGAGGGTTGATGCCCGTAATCTCCACGAGTAGCATGCGGGTTGGATTTTAATTGCACCGCTAATGCTGCTTTAGCGCCTGGCGGTAAGCGAAGCCTATCCATGTCAGTTGCAGTACCACTCAAAGCTTTAAATTGCAAAGATCTTAGGTGCACTTCCATCGCGTCCTTCACCCTGAGACATCAGTTGACAAGTTCCATGTGCCTGTAATTTCACCAGGATTCTTGAGCTTAATTTATATTGGGGCGGAACGGAATGGAAGCGAATTTTCGTAATGATATTGTGCATAGCGTAATAAACTTTATGGTCAATTGTGTAACTTACAAACTAGACACGAGGCAAAAATCACGTCATGCGTCGTCCGCATTGAATTCTCGACCATGCTCGAGAATGCTCGCGCATTCGCGAAATTTCCAGTTGCCGCCGGTGACGACTCGAGAACTGCACGAAGGCAGGGGCAGTGTGACCTCAAACGTCGACGAAATATTACAGTCTCAAGGCGTTGTCGCTAGAAGGCTCGCGAATGCTCGAACATTCCAGCGACCTCGCGCGCCTTCTCGCGCAGTGATGCGAAATAGACGCTTCCGTTCAGCCGCTATATAAGTTGAGCTGCCAAACAGTAATGTAAGCAACATTTTGCTTGTTGGTTGGACATAAATAGGTAATGTTGCAGTACTTCCCTGAACGAACTCTTTCACAAGGAGCTCTACTGCTACTAAAATAGTAAGTATGATTGACAGTAGGGGCTTAGATAATGGTTGCTCCCTTACATCCCAATAAAAACCATTACTATTTGGAACTCTCAAAGGAAACGCTATTCAGCCACGCTAACCTATCGCTAACGCTATCCTATATACCCCATATTCTGTTGCTGCCAAACTCAAGAGAGCCGATATGCTGAGTGCTCAAGGGGAGACAGGATAATGGCACTAAGCTTGTAGAATATCCTACATCCTCCAACTCTCTTTCTTGTAGCCTGGTCAACTGGTTGCAGGATATCAAGAAAAAACAATTTTAAGATTCTTCTATATATTACTTGAAAAAATTTGGCAATTGTAATATTTTTGTCACATTTACGTATTGAAAGAAAACTTCTAAATGTGTAAGAATTTTTCTGAAGTTTGTCTAAAGGTACTTTACAATAATGATGATGAGTAAATCTGTATTAAATCGATATATTATTAATTCCGCTAGTATTACAAAATTTGTAACAATCATATTGCAGCTGGGACACAATTTCATTAATTTAATCCAACCCTAAACCCTGTATGTAAGCTGTTAACGTATGATATAACTTAGTTTCGTGTAATTGTAGCTCTTTCTTGTTACAGTAAAATTCCGTAATTAATAATAAGTAATAAAAAATAATTAAACTATTTTTTCGGAACAACAAAACAAATAGTTTGATTTCCAATGTGTTACTATCGTGAAAAGCTAAAAAATTTATATAAAAAAATATATTATAGTTCTGTTTCAAATAATATCAATAACAATGGAAAACGTATAGAGAGGGCGCGAACTTGCCTCCCATTGTGTGGACTTGAAACAATAATCTGGAACTGCAGTAATGAGTATACAAGCCAAGGGTCTCGCTACAATGGTTGTAAGGTTACAGTACTACAACAGAGCTGTCCGAAATCTCCAGTATTATATACTTTATTATGGAGAAGGATGTGAACGAGTTTCGAGCTGTTGAATAGCAGAATATAGCTGAGGAAAGATAGCATTCTAAACTCGAACCTTGTGCTGAATATATTTTTTATGATTATATAGAACTATGGTAACTTACTGAACGAACGGTTACTTCCCAATTGATAGGACTTAAGGTACGACACACTAAGACAATGGTTTTATATTTTTGTAACTTTGATGTGATAAAAGCACTTTTGGTGCATGGTCACATACATATACACGTATTATATACATATATACGTTATCAGTAGAGCTCCTTATGTCATGGTAAGCAAATAAATGAGAATAAAATAGAATAAAAAATTCATTCGATCCGGCTGTATTCAAACCAGCTCCCTCAGACAATCCGTGCCAGATACTTTGCACATTAAGCCAATGAGACCACGACACTATGCTTGAGAGGCGGTAGATCAAACCTTATTGCTATATTAAATGGAAGTAATTCACATATATATTTCTATGAAGACATTATGAAACAAACAGAAGTTGAGCAACTTGAAGGCTTCTTATGCAAATTGCGGCGATCGGATGGCTTAATCGCATGGACCAGACGGCAGACGGCAAAAACTACAAGCGTGCGTTTGGCACTGTCACAAATCGTAGTTGCATTGTGTTGTTGGACATTAATTGGAGGCAAATATTACTAATTACACCAATTTGCACCTTAAGTGTAATAAGGCCACAAATGCTAAATTACAACTTTTCAGGATAAAAATTTAAAAGTGTCTACGAACGATATTTGTCGATAACTTTTTAACGCTTAAAAAGATAACATTTCACATATACATAATTTGTTTCGTACAGTTTGTACTATTTTTGTAAATTTAATGTGTTACAAAGCACTTTTGGTGTATGATCATATATACGTTAGCAGTAGAGCTCCTTGTGAAAGAGTTCATCCAGGGAAGTACTGCCACCTTACCTATTTCTGCCGCCAAGGAGTAATGTGCGCATTACTGTGTTCCACGTGGGTCTTGTCAACTTATGTCTCAGGGCGATGGGCGCAGTGGCAGTGCCCCACAAATCTTTGGGATTTTAAAGTTCTGAGTAGTACTGCAACTGCTATGGCGTGTAGCTTACCATCAGGCGCACGACTTGTTCGCCCCGTCACTTGATATTATAAATATATATATCACCACCAATATAACTGATTGGTGACTTTACCATCTCAGTCAGCCGTGACCATGGGCCCTAAACATTGCTTTGTTTGAAAAAACAAATATACGCGATTTAGACCCCAAAAAATAGTTTTATTTTCTATAGATACTTTCTTTTCAAGATCTGTTAAATAGCCGTTATTAATTTTAGTTTTCCGTATATGTACAAAAACATGAACCTCAACATTACAGGTCAGATTTAATTTCAACTTTATACCAATAATAAGAAGTGTTCAAACTGAGAAGCTAAGTAGTTGTTTTTTTAGTACGAAAACTATCTATATGTCTTCCTAATCATTTTCCAAAAGTCCCTAACAAAGACATTCCGTAAGAGGTTCACATAAAGCTAGTAGCTTAGTCGTTACAATCAAAAGCAACAGTTTGAAAGGTAGTAACAAGGCGGGCGGTGTAAAAGTAAGTCTGGAGGTGGCACCGACAGAAGTAGCGCCGTGAAATATGGGACCACCAACTTACAACGCGGCGGCGGCGCACGCCCAGCACTATACAGAGATGATG
>NW_020655722.1:0-13889 GCF_003589595.1 Hyposmocoma kahamanoa | reverse complement strand
TGAAGATTCTATGAAAATTCAAAGAACCTATTGCAATAAAACGGCAATTTCATACTTTAACCCCTAATATTAATAATGCGAAAAACCTAAAGCTCGGTATCCCATTCACAGTTAAATTGAGGGTTTTCTGATCAAATCTCAGTAATAAGTAAAAAAGGAACTACTTTTCATTGGGCCACTATTCTCGACATATTATTGCATTTTTTCATTATTAACAATTCAACACATGTAGTAAACATGCTTTCGGTGTTTATTTTCTGTATCCTCAACTTTAAAGAATGCTAAAGAGAGTAATAAAAAAATAATAATAATAATAAATAAGTAAATGGCATTAATCTCGAAAAAAATTAACACCAAACCAGTACATTAATAAGCATTTACCGGTATATAATCATTGAAATTAAACTTTATTAACAATGCCAGACAAACTGTAACTGCGTTACCGCAATTGGTTTTATAACTAATTGTAATAACAAGAAAGAGGAAAGAGAAAATAATTCCCCACTATCGCCTATACTGGTTGTCTTTAATGCTGAGGAGTTTTTTTTTACAGTTTATTGGTTTTTTACTTACAATTATTACAATGTAACATACTATAAATTCAATTTGGTGAAATACTTATCTAAATTGCACAACTACTTATGAGTGAACACAACTTGTACGTAATACAAACAAAACCAACAAATACAAGTGAACAAGGGTCTCGGAGAGCATCAAATTTAGATGGCGGAAAAAAAAAACAAAAATTAATTAAGGTTTAACATAACACTAATGCGAAATTTGTACAGCGACTGCCAAAATATCGCAAACGTGACTGTGCTTATTATATAGTCTGCAGAGCCTTGGAATATAGGAATTAAAGCCCAGTACGGTCTTACGGAATAGTGGCACTAAAGGAGCAATAGCAAACCTAGGGTATCTGAAGGGAATTCTGAAGTTAAATTTAGCTAACAGTTGTGGACAGTCAGACAGTATATACGAATACAAAACCTTATAAATAAATATTAAGTCCAATGATTCCCCCTCTGTGTAAGCGATAACATTTTAAAATGCTCGAGTTTATCATAATACGAGCGCAACTTTCTGGCCAACCCCACTGAGTACGCTAAGTGCCAGAGAAATCGGAGTTGCTGCCTAATTATTACAATTGTCGCTTTCTTTAAAGCAAGTCACAGAAAGCGGCAAAAACTGTTTTGCTAGATTAAATGGTTGAGGTATTTCCTATTAATAACGGTCTTACGGAGGCAATTGCGTCTATCAACTGTGATTTGTCTGCCATTCAGTTATGGGCCAAGTCATTTGGCCTTTTGGTTAATCCAGCCAAGTCTCAAGCAATGATTGTGGGCAGTAGCAGATTGAGGTCCAAGTTGGACTGGTCTTTGGTACCTGCGCTGGTATATGACGGAGTTCCAATTGCGTATACTGACAAGGCTAAAAATCTCGGGTTAGTAATGGACTGCACCTTGTCTTGGACTTCTCATGTCAATGAGGTCAGCAGACGAATGTACTTCTCATATCATTCTCTCAAACGTCTCCAATACTTTCTTCCTTTTCACACCAAAATTATGCTTGCGGAAACTCTTTTACTCCCTATTCTTGACTATGCCGACGTTTGTTACTTGGATGCGACCGAAGACCTTTTAAACAAACTAGAGCGTCTACAGAACCTGGCTATCAGATTTATTTTCGGTCTCCGAAAATTTGATCACGTTTCCGAATTTCGTGCTCGGTTAAAATGGCTCCCAATCCGCCTTCGCCGTGCTGTGCATATCCTGTCCACCCTTTTTAATATACTTCATGACCCAAATTCCCCTTCCTACCTACGTTCCCGGTTCCAACTGCTTCCCCCTCCTAGCCACTCAAGGCGTTCGTGCATCACTAAGATGCTCGTTCGTCCTAGTTGTAAAACAAATTTCTTTTACAACTCCTTTTCCTCTCGTGCAGCGCAGCTGTGGAACAGACTCCCTTCCCATATTCAGTCTAGTCCGTCAATTACTTCCTTCAAGAAAAGGTTGACAGCGCACTTTCTTGCTGAACTCTCTTAATAATCATCATATTTGTATATGTGCAAGTTTATTGATACAATGTATTATACTTTATGTAGTCTATTTATTTATATACTATTTTAATTATTTAACGGTAATTTTATATATGCATATTTTATACATGTAGATTATCATCTTTTCTTATCTCTTTTGCACGCCGTTCCCCGCTTAAAACCTTTGCTCTCACTGCCTTGGGTTGGCTGGAAGAGATCTCTTTTAGAGATAAGTCCACCTTTGCTCACCTTATGTTATTTTTTTTGTTTCTGTTTATTTGTTTGGTGCAATAAAGAATATTTATTTATTTAAAATAAAAGTATAAAATAAATCAATTACTTAAAAATAATATAATAGTAACCTATGTTTGAACATAGTTTTTGTATGGAGAATTTCCCTTTAAGTACTACAAAGAACCTATCAAATTTTGGTTTTCAACTTCGCCGCGCCGCCCGCTATACCGTCAGTCGCCATCGGGCGCTTGTCAACGTTGGATCTGTATCAAATTTTCTCCGCCTGCTCTTATTTTATACGTATTCATTTTCAGCGTGCAAGTTGCGGGACTCGTGAGGTGGCTCTCTACACCTCGCGTTGAAATACTCGCCTTAACACGAACAAAAGAAATGGAATTTTGTATTCATAACCGGATAATATAAGGTCAAGGAAAAAGTTCGAGGCGTTTTTACCAAGAGTTGACTTTAGAATTGTATAACTTTATTAACACTGATCCTATCAAGCTATTTTAATAGCGTTATAAAAATGAGCTAATATTCAGTCAAAATCGTTATATTGTACAATATTACTTTGATCAAATCGGCAATGCTTCGCAGACTTGTGAAAAAAGTTGTGATGTTTATGGTGACAATGCTTTATCAAAAGCAGTAGCTCGCAAATGGTTTGCTCGTTTTCATTCTGCACATTTCAGTGCTAAAGACGCGCCGTGCTCTTGTCAACTAATTGTTGAAAAAGTCGATGAAACTCCTCAAACAACTTAAGAAGACCGGTTCATCATATGACTTCGCTGCAGAGCTAAACATTAGCCAAAAAAAAGTTTTACGACATTCAATTTTACGACATAAAGCTGGATACCAAAAAGAAGCTCGATATTTTGGTACCTCATGAATTAACAGTGAAAAATTTTGTGGACTGAATTAACATCCGCGAATCCAGCTGAAACGAAACTGAGCCATTTTTAAAGAGATTCATTACGGGCAATGAAAAGTGTGTGACATATGACAATAATGTCCAAAAAAAATCTTCTCCAAACTGGAAGAAGCTGCACAAAAGGTGACAAAACCCAGATTGACGCCATGTAAGGTAATGGTTTGTGTTTGGTGGCACTGGAAGAGAATCGTGCATTATGAGTTTCTCCAACCTGGTCAGACCATTGCTTCTACTCTCTACTGTCAACAACTGATACGATTAAAGTGCACAATTGAAGTAAAGCGGCCAGAGTTGACCAACAGGAAATTTATTTTCCATCAAGACAATGCCAAACCACACACATCTTTAATAATTTGGCAAAAATTGTCAGAGCTTGGCTGGGATGTTTTGATGCATCCACCTTACAGGTTGGACCTTGCCCCGTTCTACTACCATTTGTTTCGCTCTCTACAGAACTCTCTGAACGGTGTGAAGCTGACTTCAAAAGAGGCCTGTGAAAATCACTTGGTTCAGTTTTTCGCCCAGAAATCCCAGAAGTCTTACACTGATGTCATAATTGTTTTACCAGATAAATGACAAAAGGTGATCGATCAAAACAGCATATATATAGTTTAATAAAGTTTAATTACAATATGAGAAAAATTTGTTAATAAGTTAATGAAAAAACGCCACGTACTTTTTTCCTTGACCCAATACTTTCGTAATCTCCATCCATTCTAATAGTCCTCTCAAAATTTATTTCAGAAGTGCAAAATAGCATTGAAAACGACAACATTGACATGACTAAGATAAAAGAGAAGCTCTGCCCAATAACCAAAAAGTTTGTGAATATTCAAGTTGATACTGAAGAAGTAAAGATATCGCTGCTAAATACCTGGATGGACAATGGCGAGCAAAATTGCCATGATATTATTGACAGTGTAAGATTGATTTTTACCAATTGTAATCGATTTTTTAAAGTATTATTGTTTATCTATGCAGGTGTCGTTATTTATAGAACTAGTAAATACTTAACTCATTAACTCATCAGTTCGGAACTTTGGAGAGGTCCAAAGTCCAATAATATTTATTTCATAAGTAAGCAAATTACACTTCAAATCGTCATACTGATTAAACTCTACTGCTCATTCGTAAAGCAGATTCCCCTAAGAAGAATAAGCAAGAAACTCTAGGGCTTGCTCTACAAATATACATTTGAATATTTACAATATTTATTTATATTCATTTACAATATTTTGTCAAACATCTTAGATCAAGACCAGCAAGAGATAAACAGGTCACTGCCACGGGTTTTTGTCATCCAAGTACGTAGAAGTTGTACAAAAACATTTAGTATAATCAGTCTAAAGTATAGTCAGTCAACCGTGACCATGGGACCTGTAAAGGGCCCGAAACGTCGGTTTGTTTGAAAAAACAAATATACGCGATTTAAATCCGGGAAAATAGTTTCATTTCCTACATTTATTTAAAGTTTTTATTTTACTATAGCTTTAAACCTCGTAAATAGCCAATTTAATATCAACAGGAATCTTATTATAGATGCCATTGTCCCAATAAATTAATTTGTTACTTTGTAAAGACGACTGTTACGAACAGCTAGTTTATTTTTATTTCTCGTTAATACGAGAAATAACTATAAGAAGTAACATATTAATGTTACTATTTTTCATAAAGAAATACCATTCATCTTAACATAAATTACATTTTCAAAAATGTACTGTGACGTTAGTGTAAGATAGGTTCGATTGTCGATATGATCGATTAAGTCATCAAAGTGTCGGACCTGATCACTGACACTAAAGTTCATTCCGGTATTCCAGTAGGCACAGGGAAGCTGAGGACTAGTTATTATAACCAGTGTTGGAAACAGTGTCTTAGGTATGTTTCTCATAATTTTTCATTAAAGCATGTTTTATTTTTTAGTTTTCCCACATACAACAAGGCTGGACGCCTCTCCATGTAGCATGCGCTAGCGCACAGCTACACTGCGCAAAAGTGCTATTGGCTGCTGGAGCAAACCCAAACATCACCGATGATAAAGGTCGCACTCCACTGGATGTCGCTGGCTTTGCTTATTATTGCTCTGACACCAACATAAATGTAATTAATTTAAAGAAGTAAGTAGGATAAATACTAATTTAAATCCCTATTTGCTCAACAGTATCATCAGATGTAACGTTGTAAAGGAGGAAGACTACAATAATCGATTTAGAACAATTCCTTCCGATGTTCGTTTAAATATCGTTTAAAAAATTGTAAAGAATAAAACTGGCTCCGATACTAATCCTTGTGGTACACCCTTAGTGACTCGATATCCAACCAATTCAATATATCATTGTGTCTATAGTTACTTCGTTTTTCATATTATATAAATTAAATAAACATAAGGTCCTATTTGGTGGTTACTGTTATAATTTTTTATAATTTAATGTTATATTTATTTGTAGCAATTTTATACTTACATTACTTACTTACACTACTTACATTAGTACCAACCACATTCAACCCATTTAACGTGCTTGATACCCAATATAATTTTAGAGTT
The DNA here is from genome assembly GCF_003589595.1 of Hyposmocoma kahamanoa. NCBI lineage: Eukaryota > Metazoa > Arthropoda > Insecta > Lepidoptera > Cosmopterigidae > Hyposmocoma > Hyposmocoma kahamanoa. Next base: position 8,141 of record NW_020655722.1, on the reverse strand, counting down.
ATAATGTATTGATAAGGATCGGTAAGTTTATCTGTAACTGTACTCCTTTGGAATTCAAGTTACTTCAACATTCCATGAGTAGTCCTACGAACATCTACAATCTCCTTTGCATTTACATAAGATTCAATTCTAGCGTGAATCGGAACTTCCTGAACAAGCACACCGAAGGCGTGTGCTTAGTCTCTCTATCTACTCGACCGTGCATGGTCACGGAGACCACTTCGAATCTTAGTTGGGTTGAAGCTAATGCGCTCGAAGTTAATTCTCCGCGCATTATAGTTGATTCGAGAATCAACGATGACGATGAATTTAATTCCAAGAATATATGCATATACATTTTTGTAACAGTAGAGCTCCTTGTGAAAGAGTTCATCCAAGGAAGTACTACCACCTTACCATTTCTGCCGCCAAGCATTAGTGTTAGCATTAATTACTGGTTTTGAAGCGCACTGATGGAATTTGAGGCACATGGGACTTGTCCACTTAAGTCTCAAGAATGACGGGTGTAGTGGCCCCTAAGATCTTTGCGTTTTAAAGGTCTGAGTGGCTATAACTGTTAAGGACAGGCGTGTCGCTTACCACCAGGCCTATGACTTGTTTGTCCCGTAATTTGGTATCATCAAAAAAATATGTAAAATACTTTAAGCTAACAATCCTTTCTATTCAGTTTTACAGAAGTAATAAAAATGCTGCTGGAAGCCGGAGGGCAATTTAATACAATGAAGGCCGAGGGTATAAACAACGTAAACACTCCTCTCCACACGGCAGTTGAACTGGACTCTCAGGATACAATAACTGAACTCCTCAATTCTGGTGCTTCGATCACGTGTCTGAATGAAGCTGGTCAAACCCCATTGCATGTCTGTATCTTGAATAAATTGGAAGAGTCTTTAAAGGCAAGTATTCTTATTAAAAACCCTAATACATTATGAGATTTGTGATATTTCCAACCAAATATCTTTCTGCATCATGTCGTTCGCACGAAACGCTTTCTTCATCATTCCTGATGAGTGACATCTCTGTTTATGCAAAGCTACAATTTGTAGCTATAGCTACAAAGTAGTAGAGTAGCCGTGTATACACGGCTAGAGTGAGTAGACAAGTGCCTAGTAAATGTCGTCGCATAACATCAGGTGAGTGATAGGCGGTGGACGAAAACCCAATCTGCCCGCCCGGGTTTTAACCCATTTCTGCCCAAAATCGTGGACACTAGACTAAACTAGAAATGAAACGTGTTAATACTCACATTTTGCACAGGTTAAACTATTACGTCCACTGATCATAAAATTTTTCCATTCCGAACATTGACTTACAATTATATGGACGTCGGGTCCGCGCTAAAAAGTGTCCGCACTTGTAAGGCGCTAAAATCGTATACAGAGCGCGACACTCCGCTTTAGTCTTCATTTGTTCTACTGACAGCGCGATACTGCGATGACATTGCAATTTAAATTTCGAATAGGTTGACTTGGGACATTTTTTTCGTGGTTTTTGTATTAGACCCGTCGTCCATTTATTTGTAAGTCAATGATTCCGAATCACTATTTTACTTCGTAAATCTATGGTGAAAGTGATGAAATGCATTTTTGTTTATCCTAATAACAGTAGAGCTCCTTGCGATTCATCCAGGGAAGTACTGCCACCTTACCTATTTCTGCCGCCAAGCATGAGCATTACTGCGTTCCGGTTTAGAAGGATAAGGGGTGCTGGTGAAATTACAGGCACATGGGACTTGTCAACTTATGTTTCAGGATGACGGGCGCAGTGGCAGTGCTCCTTAAATCTCTGAGTGGCAATTTACTTTAGAAAAGAAAACAATTTTCCCTTCATGCGGTTTTGGATTTTGTGTGAAAGTTCTCTAACTAGTCCATAAGTAGTCTCAAAAATTATTTTTTCCTAACTTATGTAAAAAATATTAAGCTTTTGCTTCAAATTTCATATTTGTATATTACTCTATTATTGTTTTTTGTCCATGAAATGTTTGGACACTTTTGAAATGAAATTTTGAACCCGCAGATGTTGGTGAATTACGTAGATCCTCTCCCAAAAACAATAGACGTGAAGAATAGTGACAATCGCACTATACTGGATGTTGCAGTCACCGAGGCGTGGATGCCAGGTGTCTGTATTGCTTTGAAAGCTGGCGCTGATATTACTTTGAAAGTAAGTAAATATTGTTACGGTTAGTAATGAGTACAACCTCTCAGGTGTAGAAGTTGTTATATATGTCGCGGCCGTTTTTATTCAGCGCCGTATCACTTTACGGCTAGCCGGTTTGCAACACTTCGTCGCTTTCTAAAGCCTCATGTTCAGCCGGATTGTAATCACAATACGTTCTACGAAGCGGCGGCCAACGTATAGCCGTATTGTTCACAGGGAAAATATCGTGGCCATGGCATTTGTCTGTTCCATGATAGACTCATTTAAAAGCCAAGAAGAGGGAGTAGTGTCTGTTTTCCATAATACAGTTTACAGGGCTGAATCTTCGTTTCGACAAAATTATTATTGTTACACACCGGATTCCACAGTGGTTTAAAAGAAAACAAATGTAGGAAATGACACTATTTTACGGTTGACTCTGTCAACCGTGACAATGGGACCTGTAAAGGGTCGGTTTGTTTGAAAAAACAAATATACGCGATTTAAATCCGGAAAAATAGTTTCATTTCCTATGTGTAACAATCGCGAAAACCTAAGAACTCGATAAAACAAACGTAGTTTACATTACATAAATTTACATTACGTAAACTAACAGAGATTATATCAAATCAATGTTCTAGAAAAACATTAAAATTATTAAATAGTAAATTTCTGAATCTATTTCGATAAAAGTTGGCAATAAAGTTAATTCATTATGTAGTCTACCAGTATAATTATGATGAGTGCTGAGAACGAGGTGGCTGGTACTGACTCATGGCTTGGGGCCTAGGACGGCCAAGGCTGCATATCCGCCACTGATCACTATACAAATTAGGAATATTGTGACATGACGCCGCGTTACGTTATGGTATGCTATACAAATTATGTTGTTAGTCGTGCTATTGACCTGAATCTGTATTCTACATATGATGTTAGGACTCAATTTTGTCTGTTCTAAATTGGGATCAAAGTATGAAGAGAAAATTAATTTAAAATTTAAAATTAACTTAAAATAGTATTTACTAACAAGTGGGCCTTGGATGCCAAATAAACGATTGATTTATTTATTATTATTTAATAGTTAGTATTCTTTAAGTAGGAAGGATTGACACGCGCTCGTAGCGCGGCGCGGGAGGTCAATTTCATACCGGAGCCATTCTTAGAGTAGCCCAAATGAAGAGTGCGTCAGTATTTGTGAAATGTCACGACATTTTTTTTGTTATGTTTAGGGACGATTTGTTTTACGTATTCAGATTAGAAATCAGCTACTCGTTTGCCTCTTTAAATATTTATCTCGTTCAACCTGTCACCCTGTATATCGCATACATATACACAAAGGCTACAATTATACAGATTTACGACAATTAGAGAGACTTACTACAATTGCCAACCCTACTAGTGTGGTGGTGATTATGATAAGTCCTTAGCGGCATTTAGTAAGTCATAAATTTATCACAATTTGCTTGAACGAGGTCATAAAAAAGTAATCGTTTTATAACTTCCAGGCAAACAATAACGAAACATTGCTACACGTGGCTGCAAAAATTGGCAATATGTGTATCTTGAAAGAAATTGTCAGCGCAACTGAACAAGGCAACAATCAAAATCTATATAAAGCTATTTACCATGAACTTTTAGTTCCTACGAAAGAAAATGTTTTACACGTCGCGGCTGAAAATGGTCATACAGAAATACTAAATTATTTACTTCAGTGCACTTCCAGTTTCATTAATAACATAAACGGCAAAGGTGAAACAGCTCTGATTAAAGCCACTATCAATGGACATTTGGATTGCGTTAAACTTTTACTTACGAATGGAGCTGATATAAAAATTACTACAAAAGAAAAAGTTAATGTTTTTCACGTAGCCGCTGAAAATGGACATTTAGAAATACTAAAATATTTACTTGAACAAAAACTTAAGGAAGAAGAGCTATTATTGAATACCTTAACAGAAAGTAAGAATGGAAGTTTTGGTCCTATACATTTTGCTGTATCAAACAATCATGGTGATTGCGTAAAGTTACTATTGAAGAAGGGAGCTGATGTAAATTTAAGTACTGGCAAACATGGTCCATATAGCTTGTGGACTCCATTGCATATTGCTGTATACAAAAATAATATTGATGTTGCAGAGATTTTACTTCAAAATGAGCAAATAAGAATAAATGAAGAAAATGAGGAGTATTGGTCTCCTCTACATCTAGCTTTACACCTTGACGTTAGAGACATCTTACCTTTACTTCTAAGAAATGGAGCAGATTTGTCGTCCGCTATTCCATTTGACCCAGTAAAAGGAAAAATCGCATTACATTTCATGCTACGTAAAAACTCTCCGGAATCAGTAGATTTTATGGAAGAAATCTTTGATTCTTGCATTTCAACGAATACTGGGAACGATCCAAATTGCGAGATAACACTTGACTATAGAATACTCACTTCTACAAGAGAATCGAATCAAGTGAATGTTTTGCAAGAATTGTTAAACACAAACAATACTTATGTACAAAAGAAATTACTAGCCCATCCACTGGTGGAAAGTTTTATTTACTTAAAGTGGAAGGCATTACTGCCGTTTTCCTGTACAATAATAGCAATGTATGTGTTATTCGTGATCTCAATGACTATTTTAGCTGGGTCGCACTCGTACCATGATGTTACAGAACGACCGATATGGTTGAATCCTTTAATTTGGACGTCTATTATCCTTTGTAGTTTATACTTCATGTATGCCCAAGTGAGTTCTTTTTGTTATTAAAAATATTTGAGTCTGCTCTTGCTAGGTAGACAGAATACATTTTATATATTTTTATTATTATATATAGGTCTCTTCAATTCTCGACATAAACATATTAATGGATTTCTCTAATGCCTCAATTTGTCTCATCAATATTGCCAATTTATTTAGAATTTAGTGGTCTCATCACACATAGAATACACTGCTAGACAGTTACTTCATAGTGTACTACGCTCAGCTTGGTTACTTCTTCTTCATTTTGGAAGAATTGAGCAAAAATCTTTAGTAGGCTAGGGGTACGTTGAAAGCTCTGATAAATATTACATGTAAGTAACAATTATTGCCTTAACTTAATTTCACTATTTTATCTTCAGGTAGCGATCAGCCATTTTACGAATCCACATCGGGAGATATTATTTCGAGAAATCCCTATCGTCAGACTTGTAATTTTTTTGTTAGTACCCATACTCATGTACAACTTCGTAGTAACCCCGCATATGTCTGCAGGCAAAGATTTCTTGGTGGAATTGCTTCGAGATGTGACTGCATTTGCTTTGCCACTATCCTATGTGGCTTTAATGATGTTATGCTCTAAATTTATGAAATGGGGATATTATATACATATGTATTCGATCGTCGCTTTTAACGTTTTAAAGGTAAGTTGTAGAATCGAGAAGTGTGTATAGAAAATCTAGGGCTTTTATCCATCGCCAATGTAGTGAATTATTTTTATAGAGTCACGGTCCTGTTTGTATACAACAGTTTTTTCATGAATGTGGGATTTACTTCGATTGAAATAATATCCTGCAGTTAGGGATGAAATACTTTCTAAACTTTTATTTTCATGGTAAAATTTTGTACATAAATATGTTGTTTTGTTTACTTATGTACTATTGTGGTATAATCAAACCTTCGGCTACATTTGCACAAATACAACACGTAAAACAAACGAAGAATTCGTAACATTTTGTCGTCTTGAACGTTCAAGACATAAGGACTTGGAACCACGGGACTTAACTTACAGCACAAAGTGTACAAGCTTGATTTATATGGTTCTTTTTGGGTTTCAGATTTTTTTAATATTCGCATACTTGATTTTTACTTTCGCTATCTCTTTTATGATACAATTCAATGGTCAGGAGCCCTTCGAAAATCTTTGGACCGCTTTTTTAAAGACCATTGTCATGATGACGTCAGAGTTTGACTACGATGATGCATTCGTACAAAAGAAGTTCTCGCACATTTTCTTTTTAACGATCTCCAGAATATTTTTTGTCATGTTTGTAATCTTTATTGTTATTGTGTTAATGAATATAATGATTGGTGTAGCTGTTAATGATATTAATGATTTGAAAGCTCTTGGTAATATCAGAAGAATTGTCGACGAGGCTGATTTTTTAAGCGATTTAGACGTTGAAATTAATACCATAATAAAGATATTACCAAGAAAAGTAAATAGTTTTGTTAGAAACAGATGCAAGGTACAAACGACTTTGAAACTAAATCCAGGAAATCCCGAATATCAGCAAAATAATTTGTTACCATCGCATTTGCGTGATGCTATTTTGCATAAAACCTTAACACCGAAGGAACGACGATAAGTCAACTTATTAATATTAAATATTAGTTATAAAAATACTTAGTTAATATGAAATACTAGGTTGGATGAAATGTTTAAAGTTACTATGAAAAATTAAGATAGAATCCACTGAAGTACAAAGGCTAGTTAATAATTTGAAATATTTACATGATAATGTGGCAGAAATTAAAAATTATTTGATGAAAACATATATCCAGCAGTTGAATGTTAAAACTGGACCAGTCTGGTCTAATTTACAATACAAGGCATGCCTTTTAAGTTTTGTCGTTTGAAGAAAAAACACTACTAGAACCTTACATTATCTTTTATTGTTTTTCAAAATATTCATCACGTAGTTTAATATACTTTTCCGTTCACTTGAACCAGTCATTCAAACGTTTGTTCCACTCCAAAGTTCAATACGGCTGCCTTAAAAGCGTCGACTGCTTCTTCACCGAACTGGAACCTTTGACCACGAAGAGTTTTCTTAATTTTAGGAAATGTAAAGAAATCGTTAGGGCTTAGGTCAGGGCTGTATGGAGGATGGTCAAGAATTTCTACGTTTTTCTGCTTCAAATACTGAATAGTTTGACGAGCGCGAGCACCTTGCGTTGTCATGGTGTAGGATGATGTGCTTTGAGTTAGACATCCGAAGTTCGACGATGACTTGTGGTAAACAAACTGTGGTATACCACTCTACATTTACCGTTCTACGATTTTCAAGTGCAATCGTCGCAACATGACCGGTGTTCGCAACAAACGTGGCCACCATCTTCTTTGAAGTGCTTCGAGAGCGAACAGCTTTAGTCGACTTTGGCTCGTCTTGGAAGACCCAGACTGTAGATTGTTATTTGGAATCAGGATCGTAGGCATAGATCCAAGATTCGTCACCACTGATGATGTCGTATACGTGATTTGACTCTACTCGGTTGAACCTTTGAAGAGTTTTGTTACACCATTATCGTCGGAAAACAAATGCGGGATCCAACGGCAAACTAGCTTTCTCACACCAAGCGCCTCATACAAGAACTTCCGAATGGTTGTCCCTGAGATGCCTAATAACGTCTATCTCTCGATATATCAGATGACGATCTTCGAGAATTAGTTGTCTCACAGCAATGATGTTTTCTTCAATGAAGGCGGGTTTTGGACATCGTTCACGAGATTTGTCATTAAGACTGGTATGTCCATACTGGAATTCTAAATACCAGCGTTCGACAGTCCGCAGAGATGGGGCTTCATCATGGAACACAGATATTAGCCCTTGAAAACACTGAAGCCGTGTTAGGACTCTTTTCAAGTTGTACAAAATTATTGCACGGACATTTTCCTTAGTAAAATTCATTTTCGTACGTGACCTGACAGATTCAAAACGACGCAATGACTAAACAATAGCATTAATCCTAATACTCTCAATTGTTTTGAGATTCTAAATTCAAACAAATTTGAATATCGAACAGTTCCAAATTCAAAGCTGCCAGTAAATATATAAACGACAGAACTTAAAAGGCATGCCTCGTACCTGGCGACGTTATATAGATTAAGTTGTTTGATGCATTATTTTGTTGATTGAAATTATGGATTATGTTGTTTGAACTAGTTTGAAGATTTTAAGACTTTCGTGGTTATTCACTAAATGATTATCACTAATATCAGGTTTCTTACCACGGTGTGACTTCTTTTTT
>NW_020655721.1:0-23093 GCF_003589595.1 Hyposmocoma kahamanoa | reverse complement strand
CCCTCGCGGGCCGCTTTAGCGGCCCGGCGCATCGCGCGGCGTCTAGTATATATATAAACTTCCATTGACATTGATGTAAAGTTTCTATGAAAGTCCCTAGATAATAGATGACCTTTGTTGTCAACTTTAAATAATCTAACAGATAATCTGAACTTCCGAAAGCACTCCTGCTCAATCAATGTCGGAGTGCTTTGTTATACATCGGAACGAGCTCGTAAAACAGCCGAATGTCAAACATTGATCTTGTCTCCTTTGACCTTTGCTCAGCTGTGGAAATGTACAGTCACGCCAACACTATGAGTCTAAAGTCAAATATCGCAGTTCAATTTTTTATGATACCCTGTCCCGTCTATCATAACTTTTTTTACAAAAAGAAAAACCGACCTCAAAAGTTCTGTTCATCTATTTACCAAGTTTTATTGAAATCGGTTACAGGAAAGTGCGCGATACAGATTCATCCCCTAGTTTGCCACCCATAGAGGTGGAATGTTTCCTTCAAATGGGACCTATATTGAGGTACTCTCTTTCCAACAAGAATCATCAAAATCCGTTCAGAAATTCCGGTGTAATCGCGTAACACACATAAAAAAACATACAGTTAAATTGAGAACTTCTCCTTTTTTGAAGTCAGTTAAAAATAGATGACGAACAAGTCGGGCACCTGGTAGCGACACGCGCTGCTGCTGCAGCACGTTCCACAATTTCTTCCAATTTCTAGAAGCGCTTCAACCGCGCAGCGGCCTCGCGTTAGTCGCGCTGCAGTCACGCTCGGTTGCAGTCACGGTTAGTGAGGTGTACATATTAATTTGTATTGACTAATTTATAGAGATATTTATTTATAATTATTCCAATCGACTGTATAAAAAAAGGCTTGGGGAAATTTGGTCGTAGTTCAGCAGCGCGACGGTAGTGTATTCGCTTGTAATGTAGCAGCTTCGCTTGAAGTGTTTATTTTAATACTATCATAGCTTTATTTACATTTATTTCCTTTGTATTTTGTTAAATTAAGTTACATTGAAATAAATTTATCTTCATCCTTTATTAAATATTAGGCGGGTAATACAGGACGTCTTTAGTTGCAATAAAATAATTATAATTTTATTTAGACACCAGTGCTAGGTGTTCATTACTTTGCTGTTGTTGTATCAATAATGTTACGTATATATACTCCCAGACACATAATTCGAGTCACCTCGGGTGTTTGCCTTAAAGGGCTAGAATACAAAAATAGTATTATCATCAACAAAAAAAAGTTTTCCCCCGATTTTGCAAATCCAAATTCCCAACAAGGACTTATAGAAAAGACGTTTAGTATACTAGTTTCATAAAACATTCATCAATAACTGTACACTAATATTGTATTATGTTTCTCTATAGTTTTATTACTTTTAAGAATTGAGGTAAATTTGTAATATGAAGTTTATTGAATATATATTGTGAAATGGATTCGAACCAGCGTCTTCAGCATACCAGGCCGACACGCTCTCCCTACTAAGCTACGGAATGAACCAGCATACCAGAAGAATCTTTCTATGTGCTTGTTGCAGATCTTTGTTGTTTGGATTTTAACGACTTTTTTGCCGCAGCGCCAAGTTTTTTTTTCATTTTATAGCAGGAAGTTAAGCCTTTTTAATGTATGTGCCTTATGCAATAGTTGTGCATAGCTGTAATAAGGAATACAAATTTACTTACATAAAAATTTAACCGACTTCAACATAAGGACGAGGTTCTCAATTCGACTGTATGTTTGTTTTATGTACGTTACGCGATAACTCTGGTATTTGTAAACCGATTTTCATAACATTTTTTTTTGTTGGAAAGAGGGTACCTCCATAGTTATCCCAATTAGTTTCGAAGAAAATCATCCATCTCTGAGGGTGGCTGTTCACGCATGAAGATTCATTTTTATAAATAGCGCCTAAATTTTATTATAAGGAGCAATTATTTCAATGGTTGATTTTGCTATTCTCCAATTCAAGGCGTTTTTCACTCTCAATATACTTTGAGTAGTGAGATCCGATTTTTATTATCTCCTGTGTTAAGTTCCGTATAGTGACGAGGGGATAAATCCGGGTTTGCGCACTAACCGATTTCAAAAAACTTAGTAATTATATGTAACTCCACGTACTTTTGAGGTCGATTTTTTCAGTGCTCTGTACTGAGATTATTATAATCTACCTGTTATATTTTAGTTATTGGTTTGTGTTATAGAACTGTGCCAAATAAACAAAATAATAAATTAAATTTATGATTATTAGGCAGCAATACTTCTAGCTAACGGTGAAAGAAAAGTTTGTGATCAACCTTGCAATTCGAAGAACGTTCACAAACCTTCGGAAGCGTATTATGAAGCTTCCAAACTGTGACATATACCTTTTCCTTAGAAAAGATCCGTGACTACCAGTAGGACATATCGCACCCTTAGTAATATAAGGGCACAATCCAAAAAAAGTAGATTTTTGGGAAATCGCGTATTAAGATTCTGGATTCCTACATTACACCTATTTTTTCAAATAACATGCTTATTATTTAAGTTATAAATATGAAATTTGGCAGATTTGTTCTTTGATAAATGTATTATAAATAGCAATAAAAAAAAAAAAATATAAATAAATTCCATAAGTTTCAAGCAAGTTAAAAAAACACTTTCAAGTTAGACCCATATAGTACAAAAAATATAACAGAAATATGGAGCTATATAAGTTTGATCCCATTTATTATTTAAGTCCCTATCAATTCCCAAATTTCCCAAAAATCTACTTTTTTTGGATTGTGCCCTTATATTACTAAGGGTGCGATATGTAAGGTTCACAATGACGACGATGTTTAAAAATATAGTACTTATTATACAGCAAACAAAAAACATTTCCCCGTACCCATATTAAAGTAGAATTACGTAGAAAATGGAAACAATAAAGGAAAATCGGAACTAAACGGGAACGTGGGCGGTAAAGTGATGAAAGAATAGGCGGCTTGGGAATACACTATTGTATTCGCATTATAAAGGACATTTTAGAAATAGAAGGACACATAAATTTTAACTATTTATCCGCTCACGCGATACATGCAGCCGTAGACGCATAACACATCTACAGGTGCCGGTGGTGATTTTATACCGATTTATCGGATATCAAAGTTATAACAGGTAAAAGAACTAATATTAATTGCTATTTCGGTAACTACTCTAGCAAACCATAAAGTTTTTAATGCCTGGGTCTGTCATTAAAAAAAAATAAACAACTTGCAAAATACGTGACGACAATCGTGTGTGTTATTGTTTGGGCTGGTGATTTCGGTGTTTATTTATTGAAAACATACCGTAAGTAGCGTTTTTTAAGTTTACCCTGAATATAAATGTTTATAAACTATACTTTAAGGAGTAATAAATTTGCTATGTATTACTGCATTTTATTTGAGATGTTTTTGTTGTAGTACAGAGGGTATTTATTTAGCAATGCAGAATAATAATTTATATTTAAATTTTTATTTGTAAAAACTTGTATTTAAACTGAATCCTTTTCTAATTTGCGAAACCAAATAGCTGCCATTTTGCGGTAGGATGAGCGCATCGCGTGAGCGGATATGGAACAGCGTAATAAAGAAAAAGTAGTGGTGAGAAGGGATAGCAAAAGGTAAATACTTCGATGGTCATATGGAAAAGATCTGCCTCGTATCTTACTACACAAGTTTTATTTCAAATGACCCTATCAACCTATTGGTTATACGGGAAGGCACTATAATCCGTGCAAGCAAGCCCACGGTCGCCACCGCTAAGCCTCTAAAGTTCACTACCAGATCTCCTCTTTAAGGCTATAAGAGCTGTAAGGTACGCTCACTTCTCGACGCCGAAACGACGTCTCTCCAGTTACCACTAACCTAGCGGCTAGAGGGACTGGAGGATATCTAGCTCATTATCTAACCGGCCTGTGTTTTGCGAAAAATATAATTTAAGGTTATTGAAGGCTTTATAGGTATATATACATATAGGTCACATCATCTCTTAACACCAAATGACGGTCAAGAGTGTGTATAGACACATTAATAATAATATTAATAAAAAAGAAAAAATAAACCGGCATATATGAAAAGACTGAAAGGACAGCGAAATTGGAATGTCAGGTCCATTGTCTCTGTATTGGAGATAGGCGTGATGGTGTGTATGGTTCTAATACAATAGAACAGAAATAAAATATAACATTTTAACATTTATGTAGCGCAGGAACAGAGAAGCTTGTTAAAGACAACAGAGAAACAAGAGGGCAAAGATGTAAGATCTGCCTACATACTACTGTGTAAGCGACATGTTTCGCTATGGGTCGAAACACAAAACTGCGTATCGGCACGATGCGAATTCGCAACGCAGAAAACTGCGACGCGAATTGCTGCGATGCGATTTCGTGCGGCAAGGAATGTCACTGCCACGGTTCGGGTAACCATTATTTCGACGATCATCAACAGTGCTGAACTTTTTTTTAAACTAGGTAGCAACATGGATCGTAAAAATAGTGTTGCACTGCTGTTATTGATAAGAAAGTATAGGAAAAAACACAATGAAGATTAACATCCCAGGAATGCGCAATGCGGAGCAATTCGCAAATGCTTGCGATGCATCGTGCGAGCTCGTAGATTTCTGCGATGCGACGTCGCACTGTAGTTTTGTGTTTCGACCCAATAGTTGCAGAACCACTCAGAACTTCAAGTTACCCTGAGATATATCCGCTCACGCGATGCGCATCTCTAACCGTAAAATAGCGGCTATTTGGTTTCGCAAATTAGAAAAGCATTCAGCTTAAATACAAGTTTTTATAAATAAAAATTATTATTCTGCATTGCTAAATAAATACCCTCCGTACTACCAACAAAAACATCTCAAATAAAATGCAGTAATACACCGCAAATCCTGCACTTAAAAAGCACTAGTGAAATTTTTGGTGTACTTGGATAAATATGATAATATTCCGTTTGAGTGGTTCTAACGTTTGCCATGAAATTACTCCTTAAATTAAAGTTTATAAACATTTATATTCAGGGTAAACTTAAAAAAACGCTACTTACGGTATGTTTTCAATAAATAAACACCGAAATCACCAGCCCAAACAATAACACACACGATTGTCGTGACGTATTTTTGAAGTTGTTTATTTTTTTAAATGACAGACCCAGGCATTAAAAACTTTATGGTTTGCTAGAGTAGTTACCGAAATAGCAATTAATATTAGTTTTTTTGCCTGTTATAACTTCGATATCCGATAAATCGGTATAAAATCATTACCGGCACCTCTAGGTGTGGTATGCGTCTACGGCTGCATGTATCGCGTGAGCGGATAAATTTGACAAGTCCTATGAGCCTGTAGGGCCACCAGCACGTTTACGTTAACGGTAACGTTGGAGTTTTCTTTCCGTCTAGTACTGGTAGGCTTCTCTCAGGGCAGTTGCTATGTAGAAGCCAGTTAGGGCAGGTCACTTGATCACTCCATCGGCTAGGTGATCGACTGTGGACCGCCTCTTTTCTTCCACCTTACCCACCACAATCAGTTTGTCAATGTTTTTTTTATAATATCAAGTGAATGGACGAATAAGTCGTGCACCTGGTGGTAAGCGACCAGATGCAGTGCCACTCATAACTTTAAAACGCAAAGATCTGAGGGGCACTGCGACTGCGTCCGTTACCATGAGACATAAATGTTGATAAGTATATGTGCCTGTAATTTCACTTCAAAACGGGGACGTGATAATGCTAACATATAATTTTGTCATTATTTGTCACTAGACAAAAGGTATGTTTGGTTGGTGCAACGTGTGTTTTTTTTTATTCTTTCCTTCTTATCACAAAATTATGCGGTTCGATGGCGCGTCAAGTGTTGTACTCAGCAATAGCGTGATGCCTGTGTGTGGTTTAATATGCAAACTCATACAAACTATTAAAATACCCGAGAAATTCGCATAAAGTATCTTACTTGTTAACCTAACTAGAATTTAAAAAAAGAATATGCAGAGACAGACGCTTCTATTGGTAAGAATCTCTGTAAAGAGAAGCGAAAATGTAGCATTTTAACGAGACAACTGAGAGGCGTCGTGCCTTGTTTTAGCTGACAAATTGTTGCTTTGGACCTGGCTTTATTTCGGTATATATCTTCTTTTAAATATTTACTCAATTGTGGCAAGCAAAGCATTTTTCTAACCTAAGCAGAAAATTGTAGTAGCCTACCGCTTCTGAAGCACATGTCGTGAGGTCGAATCTAGGCTCACACGTGGCTGTAGCATTTTAGTATATGTGTGATAAACCTCCCCGTGATAATATTTATTTCAGTTGTGAAAAGTATGCCGCCATTATTAAAAGTATGTTGCCATAATTTTTTTTTTGCGAATACTGAATCGGTAAGATACAGCACTAGAGTATTTCGTTCTTTTGTTTATTTGGTAATGAACTATTATTATACGTTTTGAAGAAAAAGCATAACGATATGAAATTGCGTATAAAGCTATCTTTGTCATTTAATCATTGCGGCGAAAACGATGAAATATTTTTTTATTTAATTTTTTGTTTTTAGTAATTAGCTAATATTAACGCACTTCTAATTATTCTCATGTATTGAACTGTAATAAAAATGTTCTCCTCACTTTTTCCCAATATTTTATACATATATGAGTTTGTTTTTATTATTTCTTTTCATCTCCTTGTCGAGCTCAATTTTTACGTTGATAAAATTACTGTTCTAAACTGTCAAAATGTTTTAAAATCAGCTGTGACTTGGTGGCCATGTTTGGCACTGCGATATTCTTTTGCAGCCAACACAAAAGTATGATGTCATGGTGCTCACCATGTTAGCTACTGTAAAATTTCAAAATGCTGGTTTATCACTCGAAATTGACAGCTAAATGTGGCATGCTACGGGGGCAGTTCTTCTTTTTCTGTGTTTGTTTAGCGAAGTGTAACCTTATCCTGTAAAAAATAAAGTATATGTTCCATTGCTCGTTTGAATGCATCCCAACTTCATGTAGCCTGGCAGCGGCTATTTAAGACGTTATTGATATTTGACGTCAAAATTCATGTTATCACTTAAAAGAACTATTTTGTTAAAACTTTTCAACGGGGTAACAACAACAAGTTCTAAATATGTCAGCTTTTCTCATAAAATAACTTCTTAAAGCTGAATTTATTGTATAACTTTATTCTTTCAAGCAACATCACATGTAACCGTATGACCCAATTTCATACATTTGTGTTGTAGTGTTTGTTGTAACTAAGGTTTGTTTTAATTGTAATTGTACAAATGACGGAAAACAATGCCTCTACTAAGAGATTACAGTGATAGTTATCGCTAGTGACCACGTAAAATGTTTGAATACAAAATTGTGAAGTAATTTAAAACTGTCACCTCGTATAACATTGTTTTGAAGAATATTATTTAAAAGAAAAACATCAGTAAATATGCATTCCAATTACAATTATACACAGCATTTAGGAAACTATAAATTGTGTGTTCTAATGAACAAGAAATATAATAATAATATAAAACATAATAAAAAAGAAATTTTAAAAGGTCTTAAAAAACGTACGGTCATAGCAATGGTACGGTGCAGCATGCACATGGGTTCAAGTCCCACCGGGTCGAAGATAAAAACAATTTTTTTCTGTGTTCAATCTTTGTATTCATAACCATAACAAAATAAGCGGAGTTATTTTACAAAAAATCTATTAAACAGGTCTTAGAAAAGTTGAAATAAGTAGTTAATGACGGAGTTTTTGAATGCGGGAAGGCTATCACGGAATATGGTTACAATAATTTTTTTATGAAAAGAAGAAGACAAACGAACAGACAAACCTCTTGATGGGAGGTGGTCATCGTCGCCTATGTACATTTGCAACTTCAGATGAGCTGCCTATGCGTTTTTGAAGAACCCCATGTCATAACGCAGAGGAAATAGGAGGAAGATTCCACATCTTGCACTCGCTTGATGAAGGAACGAACGTAATGCCCGAGTGTTCTTACGATGCCAGGAATCTATGATGTGGGTATGGGCTCTACATCTTTGGAGGGAGGTGCAATACCCTAAGACATGAGTTGACATATCCCATGTCCCTGTAATATCATCAGCAACAACAGCTCACAATATTGCTGGGTGGCAGAAGTAGGTAAGGTGGTTGTATTTTTTTGGACGAGCTCTTTCACAAAGAGCTATACTGCTATTGAAGGGAATGAAATAGTTTCATTTCCAATTAATAACAAAGATGTTTTGGTATATTATCGCTTGGACAATTATGAAATGGTCTAACTGTCATTTGACTGTACTTTTCGTGAGTCACTTTCGCGTTCGGTCATAAGATGTTGATTAATGACGACGTTAAATGAATTACGACTTCTTCAAGTTTTTTTTTTATTAATTTCTGTCAGCCGAGAAATTTGCTGTTTTCGGGTTTGGAATTGATTTGGTTTTGTGCTCCCTTTTATAAAGAATGGCTACCGCGGTCCACTGCTAGACACGTGTTTCATGTAATACAAATGTGATATTCGAGAGCTCTCATGCCAAAAAAGTTTTGATGTTGGTTCCGCCCAAATTTGTGAAACAAATATATGCCTGAAGTTCGCGTGACATGCGACAGGAGATGTTGAATTTTGCGCATTAAAAGTACCAAATTCGTTTTAGCGGAATAACTCTAAAACTAAAGGGATTAAAAAAAAGATCCGTACTGACAATTCTCGATCATGCATAAATATAATTAATTATCTAACTTTTGTCCTAATAACCTGTAGCATTTCGAGGTTAAATAGAAAAAATGTGAAAATTAGAGGTCATTTCGTGATATTTATCTATCGAGGAAACTTTATTGTTTTATGTTTCGGATTAATGTCTATGCTTGAATATATCGTGTAGTTACTCATACAATATTTTATTTTTAACTTTAAAGTGGATATACCCCTCTAAAATCAAATCGAAGATTAGACATTTTTCCAAGTATTACAACTACCGTATTCAGAATGTTCCAGACGGAGTGGTCAAAGAAATTGAATAGAGGTCATGTTACCTGTCAGAAATAGGTACAAAATTGGACTGCCCTTTACAGTATAGAAATTATAGCTATTTTAGAACGTCTATAAAATTTCAGAATTTTAATAGAATTTCTTCTATTATGAAGACACTATTCGACACAAAGCGCTCAAATTTAGCCTGAAAAATCTTAAATAGGATTAGGATATAAGATGGTTATTTGCTCTCATCTCTCCCTTTTTTAATATCTCTCATCACATCAGACTCTCATCTTTTTCATATCTAATATTATCAAATAAACCAACGTTTTGGGCCTTTTATAGGTCCCATTTATCAGTAAAACGCACCAACTGTACTCACATTGTGTAATAGGTTAAAGGCCGTATTATTTTTATTCTACCCTGTATGAAATAAGACGTTCTAGTTTAGTGGTTCACATTTCACAGTTCACAGGTTGTTATATTACGTATTTTGCCAGTGTATTTAACACAGAAAGAAGCAGTAGAGCCTTTTGTAAAAGAGTTCGTCGCCGCCAAGCAGTAATGGCAGCATTACTGTGTTCCGGTTTTGAAGGGTAAGGGTACTGGTGAAATTACAGCCACATGGGACTTGTCAACTTGCGTCTCAGGGTGACGAGCGCAGTGGCAATGTCTCTGAGATTTCTGCGATTTAAAGCTCTAAATGGCACTGCAACTGTTACGGACAGGTGTGTAGTTTACCATCATGCGCACGACTTGTTTGTCCCGTCACTTAAGATTATAAAAAAATGGAAATATTTTTATAGGTGCAGTAATTAAAAATTGCCTCCGTGGCCGAACGGTTACCATGCCACGCAGAGGTCCCAGGTTCGATTCCCGGGCCGGGAGAAATGTTTGTATGGCCTACATTTATTTCTCTCGTGAGTTTGGGTGTAATTTGTGGTTGTCTATGTGTGTGTCCATGGCACCCGCGACACAGGGTTTCCTTAGTGCGGGGCTATGTTGAGTGTGTGCGTTATTTATTTATTATTTATATAAATAAAGCGTTTTAACTTTGACTTAACGTTGATTCTAGAAGTACGTTGTATGTTATAGGTACCTTATATGAAGGAAAGAAACTTTTTTTACTAAATTTAATCGGTCTATCGCATGGGTGGCCTTATGCGTAATGTAGTACCGTGAACTGTGCCTTACACTACAAGACGTACTGTGAAGTTATTGGGCTCATTAAGAGTGCAGGCGCGGGGGCGGCGGCAGGTGCAGGCATACGGGTCTTAGCGTCTTCTCTTTCACAGTGCCGAAGTGGCTACGAGCGGGTAGATCCACACGTCGAAATAACGAACAGATGCTAGACGCTAGACCAAGCACTGTGAAAGGTAGGGGTAGACCCCCGCCACTCTGAATAAAGCCATTATCTCACCGTGAGACGTGACCGAAGAATTTCATGATGTGCGTTCATAGTATGGAACCGTTTCTAAGAAAACTGTCCACGATTTCTCCAACATTTAATAGAGTACGTAGAAAAACACGATGCTTTTTTAAAGATGATTGCAAGATCCTTGCCATTGTTATTTGAGCTGTTAAAAATTAATTAAGTCTTGTTACTTTTTAACAACGAATACGCGTAAAACAAAGCTGAAGTGTTAGTTAGTTAACACAAAGAGAATTTGCAAAGAAAAAACAGCATTAAAAGTGAAGAAATTTTGTATTAAACATTGTTTGCGGCTCATTGTGTTTTTGTTACGATCATTTCTCGAACAACTGTCACCCGAGATAAATACAAAATAAAATTTAAAAAAAATATATTTTCGAGAAAATCCCGTCGAGCACCAAAATTTTCTGCTTAAACAAGCTTTTATTAATAAATGTTCAGCCTCATAATAGAGCTGTCAACTGCCGTAGCTCGGACTAGAGCTGAACCGGAGGTAATCATATTTTAGTTCCATTTTTGCAAAAACGCTGACGGCTAACAACGGATAAAAGAATGCTTTAAGGCGAATTTCTAGGACAAAACAAAGATTTTTCCTGTCATGTCTCAAGAGATGAAAATCCTTTATGCGAGATATTATCTAAACTATTTATTATTTGATAGCCTCGGTAAATCAACGCTTTGCGTTGTGGAGTCTGGATGAAGAGATCTAAAGTTCGAGTCCCGGGAGGACCAATATGAGAAATGCCACTTTCGATTTGTAACACAGATCTAGTTACCTGGTAAGGACTCCAGTGTCTCGTTTAAGGTAGGTACAAAACTTAGGTCCGGTCTTGCGTTGAGTATTGTTCGCACTTGTGGGACGGCTCCGCCAAGTACCTACTCGATGCCTTGGATAAATTACAGCGTCGTGCTACTCGAATTATAGGCGACGAAGAGGTCTCATCACGCCTTGAACCTCTGCAACTGCGTAGAGATGTTGCATCGCTTAGCGCCTTTTACCGCATGTACCATGGTGAGTGCTCTGAAGAGCTGTTCAACCTCATCCCCCCTTTCCCGTTCCTGCTCAGAAGCATGCGTGCTGGCCTTCGTAGTCACCGTTTCACTACCTGCCGCATTCCATCGCGTACTAAAAGGTTCGGTGGCTCCTTTCTCTGCCGCACGGTTGACAAATGGAACTCCCTTCCGGCACATGTCTTCCCTCCCTCTTATGATATGAGGTCCTTCAAACGAGGCGTGAAGAGGCATATTGTAGGCAGGCAGGATGGAGGTGGCTAGTGCAGTGAGGGTTTCATCGCTGCACTAGGTTCCTTCGCGTTTGGATACCACTTTCCACTTAACATCAGGTGGAGTGGAGTCATTTGCCTGTCATGTATATAAAAAAAAATGGTATTTTTTATCGGCAATCGAACTCAGGATCTCCTCTTGTACAGAGTGAATTAAGTAAAATAAATAAATAAGTAAATATTCACCATCACAAACGTTTGCTTTAATCTCAAATTAAGTAACTAAAGCACTGTGCCATGGAAATCGATAACAACGACGGTACCACAAACAACCATATCTATAGCAAGAATAAAGAGTAATAAGTACCAGAACTCCGAAACTCTTGCAACAACAATTATCTAAATATTATACGTGTAATATTGAGTATTTTATTTAATACCATTATTAGTTCATTAAAAATCTTCCTAATAAATTGGGATCAGTGAGGACCCCATGGGAGTAGTTGTGTGATTTTCTTCGTGCGAGTAACTAAGGGTTACTTATTTCATTTCTTTTTTCAGGTTACAAGAGACCCATAAAACACATACCTTATAGGCTAACATACATAATAATATGACAACTATTTATTTATTTACACGTATGGACCGCGACGTGTGACGCAACGTGGGTGTCCGATAGTCGTCCTCGGAAACGCCGGAACATGACACCCTTCGGCCAAAAGTCCTTCTTCATGAAGGTCGACAGATGTTGAGTTAATACTCTCACCATAAATAAATTAAAATTCACCCTGTGGCTGGAATCCAACTGCTCGACCCTTAGTGGCTTTCACCCGTACGTACTCCACAATATCCGCAGACTTTGTGGAGTAATGACCTCGTGACACGTACAGCAACGTCGTCGGTAACGCTGGACGCAAAAGATGGTTGGGGCCAGTATACGTATGTATGGAAGGTTATGGCTAGTATACTTCTTTTTTTTCCACCTTTTTAAGGCCATCCTCGTCACACTGGTCTACTCCTCTCGGCGGTACTGATGACACTGCCCCACAGACGAGTTTCTGCTTTTTCTTCTTCCCCTCCGTTGGTTGCCTGGGTTGTGGTTGTGGAGTAATGGGTTGGGTAGCAGCGGCAACAGCAGCGTAATCACGTCGAGGGGTCAACGTGCTTAGGAAGGACATCTCCGCCGGGGCGGAAAAACGAGGGAAGAGAAATTTTTAACTCTTAGCCATGACACATGAGCTTGCGTTTAAATAGAAGATTATTATTTATCGTTTTTATATCAAAGGGTAATGCATTATAAAGGGTGTCCTTAAACTCAACGATAACTTGGGAACAGGATGTTGCCTAGTTTGTTACAACTCAGAAATAAAATTTAAAAAATCGGAGTCATTTTTTTTGTGATATAAGCATTTTAATGAAAAATGTTGAAAATGTACGACTTGTACACCATTTTTAAGTACTACAATTACAAATTTATATATAATAGCCCAACTAATGAACTATGGCAAAAAAGCCCGAATTGCAAAAGTTGATACTTATCACAAAAAAAAATTGCAAAAATTGATACTTTTTTTGAGCACAATTTTTTCTTGAAATTTTTAGCAGATTTTTTTTTTCGAGATAACTTTGATACTCCATACTGTAATAAAATGTACCTAGACTACCATGGCAACTTCTTACAAAAGTTGGCGCAACTAATCAAGATTCTAAAATGGTATGAAACCTTAGAAGGCTTTACTTTTTCCAATAATCTTGGTATTTCTAAAAAGAGGCCAAATTAAAATGGCTTTCAGTGCCTCTAAGACAAAATTTAGGTTTCATATCCATGCAGTCGGAGTTAGATTGACTGGTAAAAATGGTAAGTATGATTGAGTGAGGCAAACAGTCTCAAAATTCTACTTTTCTCGACAGATATAGGAATTTAAATAAAACGAATTAATGAATTATTATAATTTTATTACAGACTACAGCAAGTGCTCCAACTGTTTACCACCGACATCAGTACATGCACGGCAACGCCTTAAAAATGACCTTTTTACCAATCGTGTATCCTCACATACACAGATAAAAGCTGAATAGACATAATCTCAGTACAGAGTACTAAAAAAACCGACCTCAAAAGTACGTGGAATTACATCTATTTGCCAAGTTTTATGGAAATATGGGGATGTTTTGTTCGCCACTGTACAGGACTTGACACAGGAGATAATAAAAATCGGTTCTCATTACTCAAAGTATATTGAGAGAAAAACGCCTTGAATTGGAGAATAGCAAAACCAACCATTAAAATAATTGCTACATAAGTAAAATTTAGGCGCTATTTATAAAAATGAATGTTCATGCGTCATCAGCCACCCTTAGAGGTGGATGATTTTCTTCAAAATGAAATGGGACCACTATGGAAGTACTCTCTTTCCAACAAAAAAATAATTATGAAAATCGGTCCACAAATACCGGAGTTTTCGCGTAACATACATACAAAAAAAACATAGTCGAATTGAGAACCTCCTCCCTTTTTTGAAGTCGGTTAAAAAGTCCTTAAATACCATTCGCTATTCAAATTTCTCCAAAATCACGACATCGACAAAATCTAATAATATAACTTCGACATACGTTTTCTATACAAAGTAACTTCGGTCTTTTAACAAGTTAAACAGACATTTTCAAAGTTATTGCAAGAATATTATAAAAGTTTTATAATATTCCGAGTACATTTTCGTTACTTGAAGTTTGCAAGACTCGAAAGTTGAAAACGTACACAAAAGTACTGTTGCTCTTGCAGTTTTCATTTAAAAACGCTTTAAACTAACCGTTACAAAAGAGGCTTTAATGGTTTTTGTGAAAGCTGAATGTTGCTTACCAAATGATGATTTGCATCAATTTGTTATCATTGACAAACAAAGAAACGTGGGATGTCCTGTAGCGAGATAGGTGAACGACATCGTCAAAGTTGTGGATCGTAAATTGGTGGAAACCAGCAATGGATTTTGTTGTGGATGGCACAAATTACGGGTAGCCTATACCCAGCATTGGGTGAAATCAGGCTATGGAGAATGATAATTCAGTAGCAATAGAGCTCCTAGTGACAGAGTTTGTCCAGGGTAGTACTGCCACCTTACTTATTTTTGCCGCCAAGCATTAATATCAGCATTACTGTGTTCCGATTGCGAAGGGCAAGAGCAAGGGTGCTGGTGAAATTACAAGCACATGGGACTTGTCAACTTATTCTCAGGGTGACGGGCACAGTGGCAGTGCTCCAGATCTTTGCAATTTAAGGCTCTGAGTGGCACTGCAACTGTTATGGACAGGCGTGTAGTATACCATCAGGCGCATGACTTGTTTGTCCCGGCACTTGATATTATAAAAAAAATGATGATGATAAACAAAAACTTTTCCGCTATGTCTATCGAAGCACCAAAACCAAGACATGGTAAACGTAATGTTTAGGAACGTCTCTGCAAGAACTGCCAACCGACCGTCATAGCTGCCAACTGTCAGCGACGAATACTATATAAGGCGTTGCAAACCAAGCTAACGGCTTTTTTTGCTTTTTGCTAGTGTGCTCTCGACGCGTTTACTTCTCGTTGATTTGTATAACGTCCCGTGCTTTTCATATTTGAATATTAGATTTTGTAACCGATTTTTATTTCATTAAAATTATTCTTAATTTTTAGTCGTTTTTATGATTTCTGGTATGGATTTCTAACAGTAGGATGTCCATTCATTAGGACGAATCATTCATTGATGACGATATCGGGAATGGGTGCTGGTAGGAAATAAATGTGACAAGCTGAGGTCGATGATGATACACAAAACAGTTCCTATTTATTCACATAAATAGAGTCATTTCTAGATTATGAGGCATTATTATACAATTCTTTGTTGCACAAGGAAAACATACATAATAAACATGTTACAAAGGACGTAATACAAAGGTGACTCTAGAAATGAAGTCTGCGGAATTACTTATTATACAATAAAATTTTACGACGTCGTCGTCGTCACCGGAGAACAAGCGGGAAAACCGGTTTTGCTATATCAAATTGTTTAAGTATGTACTATAACTAATATATATAAATAATGGTTTACCAAAAAATATAAAATTCGCCTAAGGATTTTTTTTTTATTTATAATGTGCGCCTGATGGTAAGCCACACGCCTGTCCATAACAGTTGCAGTGTCATTTACTGCCTTAAATTTCAAAGATTTGAGGGGCACTACCACTGCGCCCGTCACCCTGGGACATAAGTTGACAAGTCTCATGTGCTAGTAATTTCACCGGCACCCTTACCCTTCCAAACCGGAACACAGTAATGCTGACATTACTGTTTGGCGGCAGAAATAGGTAAGGTGGCAGTACTACCCCGGACGAACTCTTTAGCAAGGAGCTCTACTGCTTCTAAAATATAGGTATTGATAGATATTGTCTAAAGGATGTGCTCATTTGTTACGCGATAGGATGTACTAAGTACGTTGTATTGTTGTAATTTTTATATGGAAATATTTTTCTTTAAGTACTACAGAGAACCTATTAAATATTGGTTTCCAACTGAAGCCTCATTAGTTATTAAATTCACATTTATCTCAAAATTTGCAAATTGACGAGCTGTTTAACGATACGCCAAGGCGGCCATTGTCCCGTCAGTCGCCATCAGGCGCTTGTCGACTTCGGATCAGTATTTAATTTTCTCCGCCTGTTCTTATTTTATTAATTTCCAGCACGCGGATTGCGGGACCTAGACGCGTTGAAATACCTCGCCATAAGTCAATTTTTTTATCGATATGTTTCGTGTGGTCCTTAATCTTGCGCTTCCATGTCGTTGACTCGACGAAAACTCGTTTGCTTCGTTCTTATTAAACTGCCTCCGTAGTCGAACGGTTATCACCCTGGAAATGAAGCACACTATACTCTGAAACACTACCCAGACATTTACTACACGACAAAAGTTCGACTTAAACACACGAGTTATCAGCTAGCTAGTTTACTTAATATGCCTCAGTTTCACGGTAGTTTTCTATTTATTAGATTGGCGCATATTGTTAGATAGATATAAATAATATTATATTGGGTATAGACCTCCCGCAGTTTTTGCCAGCAAACCCGATCTTGAGCAAGTTTCACCCATCCGTAGTCCATCGGTTGGCGATGTCGTCTAATCATCTCGTTGCATCTTCTGTAATGTTAGTCTATTAAAACAATTAGTATTTTAATTTATTTACATAATTCAATAATGAATTATGCCTGTTTATAAAAATCCAAAAAATAGAACACTATGTTATTTTGACTGTCGTCATTTCTTAATTGGCAATACTGGAAATCCCACTAATATGGAGAGGTCCGGATCGGTAATCGTGTCGAGAACTATCGACGAGAAACGAAAGAACGTGTTGGACGTATATAGTTAATGAGTAACAATTTAATATATTAATATAATAGTGTAAAGGAGGGAGGTTCTTTCATCCGTTGGATGAGGTTACGAAAACAAGCCAAGTGAAACTTTAAATTGTTCAGAAGATTGTTATTTTCACCTTGTATGTCGCCAATACAATTTCACCCTATATGCGGAAGGTCCGGGCAGTTGTTCCCAAGAAGGGACCGACTCCTGGAAACCGTTCCGCGAGATGAGGTTTTTCACCCAAAAAGGGACTCAACTCCTGGTGCCTTACTGAGCTCTCTGTATTCTCAGATTTCTCTTCACAGTAACAAAATTGTGTTCGAGTAGTCACTATTCGAGGGAAAATCTTAACACCGCGATTCAGAAATAACGCCAAATGGGTCAATGCCATCTAGCGAATTCTTAGAGAACTAAAAGTGAACAATCTGGCTTAAGACCGTCTATTACATAAAGTAGGTTTGTTACAATAGTAAGTTAGGTGTCTCAATAACCGGCATTGAGAAAATACTTGAACGTTCATCTTTATACCTAAGATATCTCCATAGTAATGACTTTTTGGTCACCATCGTTTGTCGCTTTACTCCGTTTTCTGGCGATGGTAAACGGAGTAAGGCGATGTAGTAACGCTTCGCAATATGCCCGCCTAAACGCCTAATATACCTGATCAACTCCATTTTAGCTTCGTCATAAGATCTCTTATGCCTTGGAGCTTCGTTTGTTTTATAATTTCTTTGTGACATGATTTTTTTCGGATCTTAATCGCATAAATTTGTATTTATTTTATATATACCAATATTTCGGGCTCTTTACCCAATCCCATGATTGTACAGAAAACTATTATTAGATTACGAGTAATTGGAATTCAAATAACATTTTCAGGCCTTATTGCAAAGATTTTATTGAAATTACTCTTCTTAGTAGATGGATAGAAACTGTATTCGTTTTACATAATTGTACTATCGGCTTTTTCAAGTACTTTGGAAATAATAATTGGATCGCCGGAATCCTGTTTCACTTTGACATGAAGTGGAAATTCAATTAGAAATAAATTTCAATATCTCGTTATCATTTGAAAGGATTGACTTGATTTTCGAAGCCTTTCATCAAACGTTTTTGGGTACACGATTTACCCGATTTAAATCCAGTTAGGAACGTTCTACAAAGTTGAAACATCGTGGGTAGAAATTTTGTTATAAAACTGGATAAAGGAAAAACGTATTATTCAATATCCGTCAATTATTATGTATTAAATCTGCAAGTAGCGGGTACTAAAGTAGCGGGTAGCAAAAATTAAAACTTCAAAATGTGTATTCATGGGAATATTTTTGACTGTAACCAGATAATTAGTGTTATTAGTAGATAATTAACTCCGGTGATCTAACCAAGATACTTAGAAAATTTGTTTACTTATTGGGTACGAACCAGATATCTCCTCATATGCTCAGTGCACCAGATACTGGGATAATTGATTTTAAAGATGTTTATGTGATACCGGAGTTAGTTGAACTGTAAGCTACTAGTGCGGTTATAAATGACGGACAGTGAGCGACCATTATCCGTTCTATTAGGTACATGATGGCTAGTTGATAAACTTAATGAGCACTGTCCGATCATTCCGCGACATTTTTACCAGAACGTGGTGGGAAGTACCAGATGGACTTACTATCAAAGAACCACATAAGGTTCATAGAGCGGATTATGATATGGTGATCAATAACCGCCATTAAATATACTTTCCCTTATCACCAGGCAGCAGTAGCACTGGTACTAGCAGAGGGCCGAAGAAAGGGATGTAGCTTCTGACCAGACATCAGAGGGTAAACATTTGGGCTGCATTGCAGAAAACAAGAGAAAAACTACTGCATTAAACTTCCCTAAAAATTGATGTAATTAAAATGTTAACTAAAAATAATATGGTTCTTAAGATGGCAGGCGATTACACCACCGATAAGAGCCTAGTTCTTAAACAAGATGATACCGAAAATTATAGAAACAACATTACCGAAAAAGAAGGAGTTGAAAGGGAACACAAGAAGCACATAATAATATTTTACTCATTACCCGTTTTCCA
Source organism: Hyposmocoma kahamanoa (assembly GCF_003589595.1). Lineage (NCBI taxonomy): Eukaryota > Metazoa > Arthropoda > Insecta > Lepidoptera > Cosmopterigidae > Hyposmocoma > Hyposmocoma kahamanoa. The sequence continues at coordinate 4,002 of NW_020655721.1, read as the reverse complement.
ATTTTCTGTTTGATCACAAATACATGACACAGAAAATTATAAAGGTGATACGATCGGCGGAGGTAAGAAGATAAAAAATAACGAAATATACAAATACCTTACCTTTGTTCTACTTTTCTTGATGATTATAAACATAAAATACAAAAAGAAATCACAAAAACATCTAAAGCGCAGCGAGCGAAGCTTTCTTGACATCCACTCAAATTGTACAATCTACAAATGGAATTACTCGGCATGTTGGGGCCAATACTACGCTGTGGTATTGACGCCTAATTATTTAAATAGATAGATAAGTTAAGTACGTAGGTACAAGGTTTGTTGGCAAAGATACAAGCTAGATGAGATGATCAATTGACTGAATGTTCGTTAAACACTAAATTATTTGCCTACTTATGTACACTAAACTAAAAATGTGCGGTTGTAAACCATACACGGCCATTCCTTAACTGATATGTATGAAATTTGAAAGTAGCATAAATAATTGTAAGTTTTTCATTTAAAAAAAACCGACGTCAAAAGTTTGTTTATCGGCTTTCTTCGATTTCCATGATTCCAGATTCTGATTTGGTGATAATGAAACCACCACAAAAGTGCACTCTTTCAAACAAAAAAAAATTTCAAAATCGGTACATAATTGACGGAGAAATCGGAAAGCATACACACAAACGAACGTACTCGTATAACCTACTCTTTTTTTTTAATTCTGTTAATAGAATTCTACAGATTGTAACGTATCTTGAATATTGAATTTCTGTGACCTCAGATAATTAAGGTCCAAGGTTACCATGTTAAGTCTATTGGTTACAACAATAAATTGTAAAATTTAAATGTAGAAATAAGGTACTCGAGGCTTTTAACGCCCACCTAACATGAAATCTTTTTTTTTACTATAAATATCATATAATTGTGACAAGTAATTTTACAAAAATAATAAATATAGTTTTCTGAGTCGAAACATGTTAGTTATGTGCTATATCTATTTATGATTTTCATGCTAATATCATGTTTTTAAAAACCTTGTATTGGGCGTTATTAAAAATAATGTGTTAATTATCGCCCAGTTCCCAAATAACATGCTGGATGGCAAAACAACCTTTATGGATGCCATATATCGAATAAAACACAATAGTTGCATATAAATTTCTTTAATTGCCATAACAGAAATATTTAAAATCAACATTTAACATAAAAAATTACAAACTTCTTGACAACTCTAAACTATCTTGAACCCTTCGTTAACAATCATTTTAAACATAATTTTTCAATTGTAACATAAACCATTATACACATTAACCGTAATAATGTAATTTTTTTCAAAAAATACAATGTTGTAACTTAGCCTACATTGGGCGTTATTAAACTATGAAGAGCAGTTGCGCCCTGAGAGGATGAGACTTTAACGCTCATTCATAACAAGTCTTTATAGGAGATCTGGCAACTTACAAATTATAGAGGTAGTAGCACCCAGTATCATAATTATTAATAACAATTAGTATTCTCGTATATACATAACTTAAGTCATAGTATTTGTCAGTCTGTGATTGCTTTGCAACTTAAGAATTAGTGATAACAATCTGAGCAAACAAATTCTTTGTCATCTTTCGTAAGACCAACACAGTCTTCATGGTACCACTTCTTACATTTGCTACATTGTCGCATAGACAATATTTCACTGTTACAGCATGCATGGCAATACCACTCTTCTGTATTATCATTTTCTTTGTTTTTAATTTCTTTGGTTTTTCCTTTTTTATTTGGTTTCTCAGACTTTCTATTCGTTTTTTTCTCTCTTAGAGTTTTCGTATGTTTTGCATTATTTTCCTGTTCTTTTTTATTTTTAACCTTCTTTATATCCCTTTGCTTTGTATTTTTGTCTTCTGCGAATAGATCCTTAGTAATCCTTTGACCTTTATAGTTGATCGCTTTTTTACGCGGATGTTTAGTTTTAACAACTGCATATTTGGGCGTTGGCAGAAATTCTTGAAATGGTGTTTTACTATTTTGTTTATTTAATGTGCTTAATGGAAGATTATCTTCACTATCATCCGAACAAGTAAAACCATCAGAATTTGTTTTATGAATATCTCGCGATAAATTATAAATGGTCTGTTTTTTGGGTGTAGTATATATCTTGTTAAAAGAACTTTCATTCTCCTCTTCAGATGACGTATATACATCCGCTACTGCAAGTTTGGAATAATTTTGGTTTAGGTGAAAATCCACTTCTGACACAGAACTTGCAATACTGGTTATAGGACTTATTCCTCTATTATCCTGAACATTTGATATTAGCAACCTTGAACAGCTTGCTTCTAATGCTGAACAAGTTGCTGCTAAAATAGAAGGTGATGAAGCAGAAGGTCCGGTATCTTCTTTCTCTCTTTTTTCTTCTTCTTCTCCTTCTGAAAATTCCGTAGATGAACTATATTCTACAAGACGTGATTTTGTTCTTGTACTATCTTTGAAAGTTACTTCTGATTGTATAGAAATATCTTGAAAGTTACCAGCATAATCGAGTAGTCTAGTGTTTGACATGAACTGTTTGTGAGTTGGTGGGGGTAGAGTTTTTGATAACATCGACGGTTTAGCAGTGTCTTCTTCTGATCCGATGTCCTGCATGAGCTGCTCACAAGCGGGGAGGCATGGAATATCTGATGGAAACGTTGAGTTGCCTGTATCAGCGTCTAGATCTGAATCCTGCATTGGTTGCTGCTGAATTGCAGAGCAAGGAATTTCTGATAAAATCGATGGAGCATATGCCTCTTCTGGGATTGCTTCAGGATTGAAAGGGAAGAGTCCCGTTGCCTTAAAACCATTTACTATGTTGCTGTATGTCATACATTTAGGCCAGACTTGACTAAAAATTTTATTAAACGTGGATTTGGTCATTTTTTTTATCTGCGTTTGCATATAAAAAATTCATTGCAGCTTCATCCCAGTGGTGTTCAAAGGACTTGTTTACTGATTTGTCCAAAGGTTGAAGCTCATGCGTAGTATTTGAAGGGAGACAATACAAGACTATGTCATTTTTTTCAGCTTCATCGAGTGCCTCGCATGAGAGGTGACATTTAGCACCATCAAAAACCAACAAACATTTCCCAGCTACCTTGAATTGACTTAGGTGCTTAATGAATTCAACAAATAAGTCAGACGTCATGCTACCCTTCGGGGCCATTCTAACTAGTCTCCCAGCTGGTAAGTTTTCTGACAAATCAGGTCTTTGTCTTTGCCCTTTAAACAATATCATTGGCGGGATTGCTGTACCGATGGCATTTACGCACATCGCTATAGTCACATTTTCTGCGTGTTCGGGGGCGATAAGATGAACTCTTTTACTTCCTTTTTCCGCCAACACGGTTTGTTGTTTATGTACAGTTATACGGCATCCTTTTTCATCCATATTGTACAATATCTCCGGATGTCGTAGGATGTCTAAGTCATCATATAACTTTATCACAGCCTGAAAATGTTGCTCCACGATGGATTTGTTTAACTTTTGAGCTCGAGCTGGATTCATTATCTGTGGCTTCCTTTTGCTGATTGATGGATTGCGTTTCAAAAAGAGTCTTAGCCAATCGGCACCGGCTATCCTTTTTACTTCATTGAAGTTATTTTTTATATCATATCTCTCACAAAAAAGGTACGCATGTTTTCTAATGAATTTTGGTGTGAGGGGTACTCCAATTTTTGCAAATCTTTTTATTCTTGCAACCAAATCAGATTCCTGTGTATCTGTAAAAATTGGTTTTCGCCCCAAACGCTTTGTAACGCTTCCTATTTTCAAATGGTCCCTTAAAGTTCGTCGTGGTATATTATAACTTGTAGATGCAGCTCTCTGAGTGAGCTGACATCTTTGCACAGCTTTAATTGCAGCTCTCATTCCATCTTCAGTCCATGACTCCTCTCTTTTTTTTTTACTCGTTGAACTCGGCGTTGTCATTATACCTTCCTAAAGAGAGAGAGAAAGACAGTTTAAAAAATAATTTATTTATTTATTTATTT
>NW_020655720.1:4338-18319 GCF_003589595.1 Hyposmocoma kahamanoa | reverse complement strand
CTCTGTGCAAATAACAAAGGAAAGCGCTTGCGTAAATGCCAGTTTCATGCAAAACGCAGGGTGCGAGGATCGTCGGGAAGGACGCATAAAAAAAATTGGAAAAACAGTCGAATTGGAAACTTCCTCATTTTTGAAGTCCGGTAAAAATGTCAGATAGTACAAGAATAACTTAAAATTTCATCTTTTGGCAAATTCATTATATTTTGATTATGAATACAGAGATCGAACACTGTAACATTCAATAAAATGGATTAATTCCCTAATTTGTCACCCTTAAAGGTGGACCCGGTGGGACTTGAACCCACTTCCATGCTGCACAGTAGCATTGCTCTAACCTTCTGAGCCACGGGTGCAGTTACCGAGCTGTCGAAATTCTCCTGTTATTTTGTTATAGATCATCGTACTGACTTTCGGCATTCGTAGCCGTTAGTGGCATCTAGTGAGTGATTTTTGAATAACCTTCTCACCGCAGCCAGCACTCATTATGTTTTGTTTATAGTGATGGAACAAACGTTGTTTTTTATGATGTTAGTAATATAGTCCTGCGAAGTTGTTCGTGTTTAACAAACTTCTAGTATGTAACCAGAAATAAAGACGAAATAAGGGCCATTCGTCTCTGGCAACTCATCAGAGAAATGGCCCTAAAGGACTATCCACACACATCAGGGCCGTGCCCGGGACGTGGACGGGGCGTCCTAGTTTGTATGAACTGCGGGCCCGTCCCGGCGCGCCGGCTCGGACACGGTCATGTGTGAACAAGTTCATACAAAATATACGCAACGGTATTTTTTGAACCCCTGACGGAGCACGGCCCGTCCACGACTCGGGCACGGCCCGGATATGTGTGGATAGACCTTTATACTTAGAGGATGGAAAAATTAGAAATCTGAAATAGTGCAGCGCCAACAACTGACCTGTGTGTACGTCTCCGTATATTTCAAAAATATTCTGTATTTATTGTAATAAAGATAATATCTCTAGTTATGGGGGGCTGTTCCATTCGGTGGTGTGAGAAAAACAGCAAAAGATCTAATTATAAAAGAAACGGACTCACTTTCATCGGTAATTAAATATGTAATTTTGCAATTTTCATCCATTATAGCAAAGCTCAAGTTAAACGATTTGAAGTGACTCAATTGACGACACCCCTCAATTGTTTCGATTTCTAGCTGGCCAATCGGAGCGCAGTTGTCACCGTAATGATTTAGCAGAATAGTTTTCAAACAAATGAAATGACATATTTTCGTCTTTATTTCTGGTTATATACTCGATGTTTACAAACGACCCTGTAGACGAAGGTTCCAAGTCATAATTGTCACTAACTGCTCTCGTTCCCCGTTCTACATTTGTCCGAAACAATAATTGTCAAATAAGTTATACTCGATCACATTAAGACATTGTAAAGTAAGACGCTTCATTCGTATTATGCATCTTTCTAATTTAGCCGCGTATTACTCATTTGACAGTAGTTGTAGCGGACAGATATCGGATAGAGAAGGAGAGTACATGGCCTGAGACGTATCCAAACGTGTCAAATGTCAATCTTAGAAGTGACAGACTAAATCGTTTTCCCAAAGATTTTTCTTTCTGATTATTTCCTTTATTTTTTCCATCCTCTAAGGTGTTTATTTAGTTTTCTCATTATTATTCAAAAATTAAAGAGACGAAACTATGAATCAGCATGGATAAATTAAATTATCAGATAATTATAAAGATAATTATCAAAGATAATAATTCTTGATAATTTTGATAATTAATTTTGATAATTTTGAACTTTGATATAATACAAGTTCGTAATGACAATCTATGTGTCAATGGTTATAAATGTTTTTTTTTGTATTTTTGTACCTTGGTAACCCTATGGTTTGCACTGTAGGCACTGGATAACGAAGTCCTAGTTGGACCAATTTGAAAAATTAACACTGTTCTAATTTTGTTTTGGTCTGGAAATTTTGGGAAGTGCCTTAGAGTGGATTCCGTTTGCTCTGGTACTCATAGTACAGTCAACGCATATCAAGGTAGTAGTAGATTGACGTATCTTTCGTTGCACTGTAGAAGATTTTCGAACAAAAATGTGTGCTGTTGACTTTACATTTCTTACTTTGAGATCAAGTAATTGCTGTGGGTGTCTGGCCTATTATTGTATTATTTTTTATACCAGCATTATTTGAACTACAGTTAATAGTTAATAGTCAGGCTGAGTAAGAAGGTTCATAAATCTCTCACAAGATGTCGCTTACGGATATGTTCCACATTTCCCCACTGTTGGCGATCCTAAACTTTGATTTAATGTTTACTCAGTCAGATATTTTGTCAGTGCTACTGCGTAGATAGTACTACGCCAGTGGGGTTTTGTGGAATAAAATTAAATCAATTTAGGATCCCAAAAGGAGAATTTTTTTACTAATTCTGGTTAAAATTTTACTATATAATATACTTCGTAAATTTACACTTTTTCTGATCAAAAATCAGAAAAAGTGTAAACAAAGAAGCAGTGATTGTAAACATTTTTCTCTAGTCAACAAATTACAGTTAAGGAAAACATCGTCAGAATTTATGACAAATGACATTTTCAAATGATACAAAAAATGTTAGATAGATAGATAGATAAACACTTTATTCACTGATATAACACAAATACAGATTAAGCATAAAAGAAAAAAACAAAACATGATTGTCATAGCAGTGAAACGGCGCTGACTCAGCATATGCCAAAGTTTCCTAAGGCGCTGGTTTTCAGTCAGAACCAACGAGAGGGATTAAGTTATTTGAAAGCAAAAATATAACGACTACGAGTAAAGTTATACATTGACAATAATAATATACATAGTAAAGTGTAAATAGTGCATCTAAAATAACCTGTTATGTTATTTTATTTTATAATAACTTTCCGTTTAATATTTGGAAGCTCTGATTCTTTAGATTATTTATTGGTCTTTGAAATAGATTAAGTATGCAAAGATGACAATTTGTCATTTAATTTATAATGGTTATTAAAACCAGGCCAGTCATAGCTGGAAGGTTAGGTCACTGTCCGCCAACGTAGTCGACTATGGCCTAAACTCTCACCAGAGCGGAGACCCATGCCTGGCTGTGGAACGTATATATGGGTTGACGATGAGTTATTATAATATTATAACAATTTTTTATCTATAAAGGTAGTAAACATTTTTTTTTTTTCTCACGGAATTTATTAAAACCCTTTGGCTTTTGAAACGAAATTAATGAATTTATTTCAGACAGTGGGCACACTATATGGACATATTTACATGTCCATATAGTGTGCCCACTGTCTGAAATACCATTTATTTAACTTTTGATAGCTCGAATTGTAATCAGTGTAGCGATGTCCTTATGCGTTTCTGATTCGATTTTTTATAACAATCGATTTTATTTATGAAGTAGTTTTAATCGTGAATGTGAGCGAGTTCAAAAAATAAGATATTGTCCAATTGGGATCGTGATGTTGCGTTTGACAATTTGTGTACAAGAATTAATAATTGAGGATTCAAGTGATGATTCCCGTTCATATGGAGAAGAATCCGACTATAATTAATTTCATTTCATTATAATTTATTAGGGTCGTATTCCAGAACTCTACTCAATGCTCAAGTCAGGATTTGAGCAGACTTGAGTATGATTTCAAGCACTGGAAATACGACCCTAATGGCAAGGACTTGAGTATGATTTTCAGTGCTCACTGCAATACTCAAGTCCTGACTTCAGTATTGAGTAGAGTTCTGGAATACGACCCTTAGACAGGTACCAAAATTTATAAACTCGAATAATCTTCGTTACATAATCTGTTGACTCGATAGACATCGGAGCTAAAGAGTACATCGCTTCACTAAAATTAAAAAATAAAGGAGTACAGAAAGTATTGCATTTTTTGTCTATGGTTGTATGTCAATAATTACGGAACTTCGGGGGTATGCAAATGGCAAATGTTAACTAAATGGTTGGACGGAGTATAGAAAAAATTACTGAATGAAATGTTGCTTGATAAAAGACCCAACATTTCTGTCTGATGCTAAAAAAATACTAGTTTTAACTGAAAAGCGCTAACTACGCTTTGGCCGAATGATTGATTAATTCATCTTTCGTAAACAGCGCACTGGGTAGTTATTTTCATACAGCTACCGCCATCTATCCGTTTTGAATATAACTAAGTTTGTTTACGTCGCGACACCAACGCCATCTGTCAAGGTGATTCGAAAGCATTTACACTTAACAAAAATTTTTATTTGTAATTGTGGATTATGACTAAGTTGAACAATAATAGCTATAATATCTGATATTACCTTAATTTAATAACGAAAGAAGAAATAATCGTCGACTTTTTCGTCGCCTAGACACGGAGAAGTCAGTTGTTTAAAAAAAATTGTTAATAACTTTACCATCTCAGGAGTTTCAAAAACCCCCGGAAAGGCATAATGATTTCCCGCAAACAAGTGTCAGAAAATTAATTTATTGAAGAAAAAATAATATCTAAGATAATGGCAGTATGGCTAATTTTACTTAGATTCACTAGCCTGTTCTGAAAGACTAAAAATTTTAACTACTTACGCCCCAAAAGTTGTATTAAAAAAAAAATTATATATGTATACGTCATTTAAAAATAAATAATAAGTCCAATACTTATTTTTTTCCATTCTCTATGTCCAATACTAATCCAAATGTTGACAATCTTTTTGCCACTGATTATCAAACTTAAAATTAAATTTTTTACACCGTGTTTTGCATCGACTTGCACGCCACACAGCGGAATATCTCAAGAATTAAAAATATTCTATATTCAATTTCAGGAGTCCGATAATCTATGGTGGGACGCGTTCGCGACAGAGTTCTTCGAGGACGACGCGACGCTCACGCTCACTTTTTGCTTAGAAGATGGTCCTAAGAGATATAGTAAGTTGTATTGCCCTTTAATTTCTTATAGACTTATGCTTTCTTTCTATTATAGCACCACCTACAGACTTTATGCCAGTTGGCAGCTCATGACAAATTTTCATACAATATTTCGAAGTGCAGCTGCAGCGCTCGCGTCAAAGGCGTCCCTAGGCAGCGTGCTTTGAACGCTATCGCCAACGACTTGAATCTATAGACGAGAACATTCACAGACAGACAGACTATGTTCCAAACAATTGTTGAATTTAAGATAATAAGATATAAGGTCCATTTGCCTGGATGGATGGCCCTTATTTGTCTCTGGTTATATACTCGATGGTTACAGATAAGAAACTGACAGTCGCTAATGTCATTTATGGTTTATAGTACCTAATGTTCTCAAACATACTCGGAAATATTTGCATTACTTTCAAATAAAGAATCCACAAAGCTAGTTATGGAGCGTGCAACTGTATTTTTTTTTTTAAGAAATATAAATGAGCATTTATTTCCATGTCGCCCGACGTTGAGAACCACGATGCACACCTAAATAATGTCCAGCTTTCTTTATAAAAGTGTCTTTCCATCTTTTCCTCGGTCGACCTTTACCTACGTCTCGTTTCCTGTCTTGCTATCCACTCAGTCACTCCTTAGAATTACTAAATTTTAATATTAAAATTTTCTCATTTTCAGCGATAGGAAGGACGCTGATACCCCGGTACTTCCGGAGCATATACGAAGGCGGGGTGTCAGAGTTGTACTACACGATGCGTCAACCAAAAGAATCCTTCCACAACACTAGCATCACATTGGATTGTGACCATTGCACCATGGTGACGCATCACGGCAAGCCCATGTTCACTAAGGTACACTTCTATTGAGTTCTACTAGCCTGGTACCATATTTTAGATATTAGATGACAATTACTGCTGTTTTCTGCAAGCTAGGCATGTGCACAAAGACAAAAATTACTCGTAAACATTACATCACTAGGTTTATCTCCAAGCCGTGAAATTACTGATAAAAATAACGTCACACATGTTATCTCCAAGACGTGAATTTACACACAAAATTTAAGTTACGTATGCTATCTCCAAGCAACGAAATTTCTCACAAAAATGACGTCACACATGTTATCTCCAAGATGTGAATTTATCTATAAAATCATGTCACGTATTTTATCTTCAAGCCACATATTTACACATAAAACTTACGTTATGTGTGCTACCTCCAAGCCACGAATTCACACAAAATTTACGTTACAGATGCTATCTCCTAGCAACAAAATTACAAAAATTTCGTCACGTGTGATATCTCTAACCTGTCTATTTAAAAATTACGTTGCGTGTGTTATCTTCAAGGCGACAATTTGTATACAAAAATGACGTTACACGTGTTATCTCTGAGCCGCGAATTTACTCTCATAAGTTACGTTTCGTTTGTTGTCTCCAAGACGCGAATTGAACAAAAAAAATTACGTATATACGTCTCTTGTGTTAACTCCAAGCCGAGAATTTATGTACAAAATTTACGTCACGTGTGTTATCTTTAAGGCGCAAAATTACTCGTAAAAACGTCACGTGTTACCTCGCGACGAAAATGAGACCCTGAGACAAGTTGACAAGTCCCATGTGCCTGTAATTTCACCAGCACCCTTACCCTTCAAGAACCGGAACGCTAGACGAACGGACGGACGAAATCTTTCACAAGGAGCTCTACTGCTTTCTCGTGCACAATTCTGGACGTTCCTGACCACGCGCGATAGATTGACCGTGTAAAGGGGTTTAATTTAATTGAAAACCAGAACCGTACAGCACGAAATAAAATAGGCAGATGGATTGTCAATTTCAACTAACGGCTAACTTGAAAGACAGTCTGAACCAGAGTAAAATACTAAATATAACTGCCACTGTGACCGAACGGTTAGTATCCTGGTCTGCTATGCAGAGGTCCTGAGTTTGATTGCCGGCCCGGAAGAAATATTTGTGTGATTAACATTTGTTGCTCTCGTGAGTTTGGGTGTAATTTGTGGTTGTTTATGTGTGTGTCGATGGCACCCGCGATCAGTGGTGCCAGCAGCTTGATTTTGATTGCCTCTCCCAATCGGAAACTGCGTCTTTTCCGAGTCGAGACGCATAATTGCGATTCACAACTGGCCGATCGGAAACTTTTGACATGATTTCGAGACTGCCCGGTCAGATTGATTCCAATTTGCATCAAAATCGCTGATTAGGCAATTTTTCACCATTTGGTTATTTCGACAAAAAAACGATTAGCAATTCGGCGATATTTAGGCTACTTAATAAATGTCTGGGGATTTACAAACTTGATGGGGAATTTTGAATAGGAACAATTTCAAACAACTCGTTTGTGTTTTTCTACATGTGGTGAATTAGAGAATAGGAACTCTGCTTTCTTTGATTTTTAGGGATTTTAAATAATGAACATTGGCAACTCTGGCTTGGGCGAATATCAAAAGTCTGTCAACACTGCCCGCGATACAGGGTAATATCAATGGCAACTTTTAACTAATTCAAATTTCCTCTCTTCCATTTTCCAGGTGTGCACAGAAGGAAGGTTAATCCTGGAATTCACATTCGATGATCTCATGCGGATCAAATCGTGGCACATGGCAGTAAGGACGCATCGGGAGCTCATACCTCGACAGGCGGTCCACCCGCCTGACCACGCGGCTCTGGACCAGCTATCTAAGAACATCACACGGCAGGGCATCACTAATTCTACACTTAATTATTTGCGGGTAAGAAATTCTTACGATTTATGTCGCTCTCGTACTTTTAGACCAAATTTCCAACCTTTTTGGCGCATTACCCACTTAGGTAAGATACAAAAAAAAAAACTTCTAAGCCCGCCACCACAAAAAAGAAATGAAAACACGTATTGTTTATATTAACTTAACACAAAAAATCGCGGGGATAAAAAGAATTGTAGTGTAGGTACTTTATATAGATAATTCAGGTTTTTTTTCTAATGCGGTAGCACACCCTAGACAGCATCAACGCCCCCCAATTGCTTCCGAGGCCCTTACCGTCACCCTAGGACTTTTCCTCTGGGAGGCGGCAGGGACCACTTTGGGAAACTAATAGACTAAACCTATGATTATACTAAACTAAAACTAAACCTATAATCCACATTACATAATTTAGGTAATGCAAAATAATACTTTCTAAGTAATACTTTTTAATTATGATAAATATATAAATTACCTATGAAGTACTTACACTTTCCAACATTGTAATACAAGTCTTGTATTTGTATGTTCAAAACACAAAGTCGTCTTTAACGAACGGCTCGCTGACAGCCTTTGTTGCCGTTCCGTTAATGTCGTAACAATGTGCGGGGCGTAGAGTGACGTTTCTCTTAACTTTTTTATTCAATGATATTAGTGATATTAGATTAGTAAAACAAGTGCTTACTCATATATAGTAAGACTCTTTAGTTAAGGACATTCGTCATAACTTAAATGTCTTCTCTGTTTTCCAGTTATGCGTGATTTTAGAGCCAATGCAAGAGCTAATGTCGCGGCATAAGGCGTACGCGCTGTCTCCTCGCGACTGCCTCAAAACAACGCTATTCCAGAAGTGGCAGCGAATGGTCGCACCTCCCGGTAAGCCCGGTACTTACTTTTATAACAATTACATAGATTTTTAAGTTTAATTTTATGTATTTTATACTCAAGAATTTCGATTATAATAATTTTCTTTGATAATTACCCGATAATTATGATTATAATTATCTGATAATTATGATCATAATTATCTGATAATTATTCATGCTGATTAATAGTTTTTCTGTTTAATTTTTAAGTAACAATGACAAATAGTGAGAAAATCAAATAAACACGAAGGAAAATTTTTGGGACAAAGATTTTGTTTGTTACTTTTTTTGATATTGACATTTGACACGTTTGGATATATTATCTCTGATACAAACATGGCACGATATTGCAGGCGGTAGCATTTTATCGTTCCAATAAATTATATAAATAATATCAAATTTTTTTATAAATTCATTCATTCATACATAATTATCGTGATAATTACCATGATAATTATCAATGTTCATAACACTTCGAACCCTAATTTAATATATTCTGCTATATAACAGTCATGTGACATTATTTATTACTCATGCAATAGAATGCACCATGAATCCACCTCTATAGTTTTACCCGTTTTTCTAAAATGGCAATAGCAAAATTTTGAGTTTGCAAAATGGCTTTGAAATTTTAAAATTTTGCTAAAATTGCAATTTTATGATATTCATGTTCTGTCGTTGCAGAGTCGCAACGCCCAGCAAGTAAGCGCCGCAAGCGCAAAGGCAGCGCAGGCGCCAACGCCGCGCCCCCAGCGCCGGCCAAAAAGAGATCGCCCGGACCCAACTTCAGCCTCGCCAGCCAGGTAACTAACCTCTCATTGAACACAAACCGGCAGATTTAGCGGAAAACTAGTACAATCCACAAACGAATGCAGGTCTTGTTTTTAGAAAAGTGTACTTCAGGTATTTTCCTTCTTTATTTTAGATATAACATAATTTGAAAATAAAGTATTAATTAATACAAAGATTGACGAACACAGAAAAAATTCCATCGATCCATGGTTTCGAACCATCATTTTCCAGCAAACCGTACCAGATCTATGCCAACTAATGAGCCATCTCTAGTCAGCTGCTGGTAGCTGTAAAGGTACCTGGCTGAGTGAAGAAATAGATGATTTCACACAGATCTTTTGAAAAAAACAAAGATCTGCAGAAGATGTGCTTGCTGCACATAGAAAAATTCGTAAGGACGGATCCAAGGAATTTTTTCTAAGTTTTCGATCGTTGTATTAATAATTACAACAAACTAGAATAATTTCACAAAAACAATTGAATATCATGGTGGTCAAAACATCATGACATTCAATAAAGTTACACATTACAAATATAATATTGATTTTTATCATGATTAAATATGTAATATTGGATAAGCACTCCAATAGACTTTACAGAACACGAACTAGCGACCTTGCCATAATATGGATGGTCTTTCTATACATGTTTAAATTTAAAGCAATTAAAACGTAGCAGTTTGCATTAATATTGGACATAACCGGTTGAGGACTTTACTATCTCAGTTAACCGTGACCATGGGACCTGTAAACTAGAAACGTTGGTAAATATTTAAAAAACTAAGAACTTGACATTATTAACTTTTTAATCTTTAACATTTTTGTTCCAGGACGTAATGGTAGTGGGCGAGCCATCTCTAATGGGTGGCGAGTTTGGCGACGAGGACGAACGTCTGATCACCCGTCTAGAGAACACCCAATATGAGGGCGACGCCGGTGATTGGCCAGCGCCACCCCCCGCCTCACCCGCCAAAACACCGCCCGCCACGCACTGATCTACGACCAACTTGTGCTGTCCTGGTACACGATGACATGAAATTATCGAAACAAAATGAGATACATCATCGATTTATTGCCGCACTATCGAAAATTTAGATACGCGCTATCCAAATGGCGCGAGGGAATCTATCGAGATAAATAAATACGATTGTCTTGGCAACTTATGCTCTCCTGGTACAGGAACCACAATTGAACAATATGAAAATGATACCTACTCGTATACTCGCCTGGTACAATTACTATAATGGAATTTACCGTTTACTCGTACTATTTCTGAACAATTACAATGAAACCCGGAGAGAAACAATAATATGCCTTTTAACCAATGCATTTTGCCAACACGGATGCAAATTGAAAGATAAAACAAATAAGTCGATAGTGATGGGACTTGTCGATAGTGCAATGTCGATGATTTTCATTAGTGATCAACAATTTCAATAAGTGCGATTGTGGTGTTTCTCAGACTTTTATAGTGCTGCGACGTCTTTATCGATTATCGATATCGCTCGGGTATTTTTAGTGTAAAAAAATTATATATAATGTCACCATTCTTTATATTATTTGTCTATTTTTCTGTTCTATATAAATGTGTTTCTAAGTACCAGGCAGTTAGGAAATATTAAGAGATTTTGTATATAAAGATAATACTAAATTACACTCGTCTTAAGATCTATTTTTGACCAACTTATGATGCCGTGGTAACCGTTGACAATTTATCGATAAAATTATCGACAAAATTGATGTCTATAGCAGTGCAACTATTGCCGGAATAGGGACGTTTCGATGATGATAATATGGTATTTTACAAAACAATAATAGTGCTGTGACGTTGTAGTATCGATTATCAATGTATCAAATTTTATTGGAATTGAAATGTCATCACAAGTATAATAAAACTTTTTTTATGTAAATGAAATGGGAAACGAGTTATAGCTGCTGCTTTCACAACAGTTACGAGATTAGTACGTGTTGTTAGATTAGTACGTGTTGTTGGCAGTATTATCAATCGTCGCCACTGCAACCAAATTTAGAGTTGAGCAACGCGGCCATAGTGTCGATGCCGTTATGGTAGACGGGCAGCGTTAAAACACTATAAAAGATCATTCGAACGCAGCGTCGCAGACGCCGTGTCTATAGCGTATATTTCCATAGATTATAATGCTCCGTTCCGCAAATGTTTGGGCTCGACGCCCACTGACCGAAATGCATGGCAGAGGATTATTTAGATGACGAATAGTAATGTACCTTAACGTTATAATCTTATAGTTGAAATTTCAATGATAATGGTCGTAGCTACAAAAACAAGGCGCCAGTAACTTTGGGGATACCGTGCCGGCAGCCTCCAGAGAGATGTTTCGGCAGCCCTCCAAAGGTCACTAAAATCTTCTTCTAGGAATATAATTTTCATTTTATTCTTAGCAAGAACTGCTATGAGCAGTACTAACATTTAATCTACCATTTTTAAAAATCAATTAGTAATAAACCAGGAACGTTGCGACTGATTGAAAAGACGATAGGCTCGAGCACGATATCATGACAGTATGCTTAAGGATACC
This sequence comes from Hyposmocoma kahamanoa, assembly GCF_003589595.1. Classification (NCBI taxonomy): domain Eukaryota; kingdom Metazoa; phylum Arthropoda; class Insecta; order Lepidoptera; family Cosmopterigidae; genus Hyposmocoma; species Hyposmocoma kahamanoa. The sequence goes on along the minus strand of NW_020655720.1, from coordinate 6,468 downwards.
GTGACATAATTGTCGTCAGTGTGCCGAAGAATCCCATGCCAAGCCGTCCACCCAATGGGTGCCAGGCCTTAGTGCACAGTAAACGACGCAAGATTGATTTTTTTTAGTGAAATGTATCTATTAATATTGACTATCAATTTTGCATAAAATGTTTTTGTTTTATAATTGAAGAAAAGTAAATTAAAATTTGTACAGGGTCAAGCCACGTCAAGCTAGACACTTATGATTTAATTTCAACACTTGCGATAAGGACGGTCGAAAGTTTAGTGGCAAGCTTGAAGAGCTCTAGACTGTACCATATGGAATTGAATAGGTACGACATTATTATAAATAAAGCACTTTTTTATTTGTAAATAAATGAGATTACTGTAGGAAACATTGACGTTGAAATTTTCGGTTATTTATGTAAACAATTAAATAATTTAAAAAACAAATGCAGTTGTAAATTTTGTTATATTACAACAGTAATTATAGCAGCTTAGTTAATAGTATTCTGAATATAATTTTGACACAATGGATAGTGGACATACTATTTATTCATAGTATTTGTTTGTTTGTATTGTCTATTGAAAAATAAAAACAATTTGATAGACTATGTGAAAAGTTAATTAAATTTATTTTTGTTAATTTTATTATTCAGCAGTATCGTATTCGATTCATCGATATATTTTATCGATACAGTCGCAGCACTAGCACGGCGATTACGTTTTGTAAGATGCCCTGTGTAATATTGTAAAAATTTTGTACAATGCTAATCTGTGAACTATTGCAAATTTTGCGGTATCTCAACATATTTTAGCGGTACTCCTAAAGATAACCAATTTTGAAATTTTAGAAATTTTCGAACGTATTTTTAAAATGACAACGACAACTTTTAAAATGATCACGTTTTCGTAAATTTTAGAAATATCGAATATAGTTCTCAATTTTTTGGAATTACATTCGATTGATATTTATTTTCGATGCATCGATTTTGTTTTCTGTGCATCGAAACTGAATAAGGGCGGCTTCAAATCTGATGCTTATAGAAGCATTACAGTGGCACCACTGTGGCGTTGTAGTCACGGCGCTATTAATTTTCATACAATACAATACAAATTTAATTATTGTACACCTAAAACGTAAAGAAATACCATACAATTAAATTAAAAATAAGCAGTGGTAAAATTGGCGGCCTTATCGCTTTAAGCGATTTCTGCCAGACAACCTTTGGATGGAAGTAGTTATATAAATCACAGAAAAAAGAGGTTGGTGTATGAAGAATTACTAATCAATAGATAGAAAATCGGCAAATAAATACAAATATATATACTATATTTTTTTTCATATAACATTTAGAAGCGCAGATGCAACGCCACAATTAGTGAACTAAAAATTGCTGAAGCGTTACAAACGTGCGGCTGTAAACCACTGCAGCGTTTAATTCGAAGGCGTTCTAAATATCGATATCTCTATCGATATATCTGCTCAACACTAGCACTGGAGCTACGAAATTATAAGTTTTGGGGCACGCATAACACAGACACCCAGAATTTAGAAAAAATCCGACATTTTTCCAACTGGAAATTTGATCATTTATGTTTAGTGTCGTCCGTAATGGACGAAGAAGTTGAAAATTTGCAATAGTTAGCAAAATGTATTAAAATATTGAATTGTATTAATTTGAATTGGACCTCGGTACACACGGAAACATGTCAAATGTCAAAATATAAATAAAAATAAATATAGGCCTTTACGGATAATGTATGCGCTTGTTTCTTTTTCAAACCTTTTTTTAGCACTGTACTCTTGAAGGGTCAATTTTGGTAATTTCCAGGTTAGTTAAAAAGACTACTTTTACACAAACTCTTACCAATTACTTCCATATAACTAACGTAGTTATATCCGTCGAATATTTGAATGAAAAATCTTTGAATGAATGAATCAATGAGTGAAGAATCTTCTTTCACGCTTAACATTTTGAATATTTACTAATATTTTTTAATTGAAGCATCTATCTCTCTCTATCTAGTATCTTGTGACAATAAACTCACTTTCGATCTATCCCGTCTTGACATCTTCTAGATGTTGTAAGTTTCATTCATTTAGAAAGTGGCGCTCCGCTCTCATTGACTTACAATTATGTGGATG
>NW_020655720.1:0-4328 GCF_003589595.1 Hyposmocoma kahamanoa | reverse complement strand
CGTATACAGAGCGTCATTCACGCTTTAGTCTTCGTTTGTTCGACTGACAGCGAAGCAAGCAAAATTAGACAGTACTGCGATGACATTACAATTTAAATTCAACGTTTTAGCTTTTTCATATTCCTTTACATGTCACTACGTTTAAATAGGTTGACTTGGGACATTTTTTTCGTGATTTTTGTATTAGACCCGTCGTCCATTTATTTGTAAGTCAATGTCCGCTCTTGTACAAAAGATTCTATACGCGCGTTTGAATTTCGGACACGTTAGGATCTGCAGTTTGTAAAATCTTATATTAATTTAAACATAATATCTGAAACTAGCGATTTCGTCCTCAACCTGGAGCATCTAGGAGACCAGTGATCATCTGCCGATTCATTTCAATCCAGCAAATTTAATGAATGATTAAAAATATGTTTATAATTTGTTCAATGTAACTTTTAAATAAGACTGATATTTATCACTTGCAATTAAAGTTATTATTTAAGTCCTTAAAAGTCAATAATAAAACGAACGCTCCATTAATTGACCGATTTGGTGCAACAAGGACGGGTAACAAGGAAAAAAAGATTCGCTCTGGACCTTTTGGAGGGAAAAGTGTCGTTTTTATTTTGACTTTCAATTATTTTGTGAAATCTAGTTTAAAGTGGAATAGGATAGTGGTATTGTGCCTTAATCGAAGATTAAAACGCGAAATTATACGAATCTCGAACTAAAATACCCGTATCGGCCCGTTTTAAGGAATCCCGAGTCAATCCAAGCACGCCGCCTCAAATTGCCTATCCTCTTTGTGGCGGCCATATTTACAGAAACATAATTAAACTTCATGTCCAAAAAAGAATAATGTACTAAGACTTGGCTGTATGGTGTAAAACCTTTGCCTTTTCCTTTATGGAAAGAAGAAAAAAAAATTTTTTTTAATGTTTCTAATTGTTCAAATAATAGGTAATAAACCTGAATCTTTTAGCTAAATAATCATAGGATAAATAAATAATTAAGTTTATAAGAGTCATATTATAAATATTAAAAAGACATAAGTACTTCTTCTTCTTTTAAATGCTATGGCTCCATAAGACAAGTAAGACCCGCCCTAAACGGACCAGGAACTGCCTTCGGTATCCTTCCTCAAATGAAACTCCTTTATCTTTAGAAGTGGACTGTATTCTCAAAAAACTTTTGTCCATCTGACTTATTGAACACAACCGAACTTCATCACGTCTAAATTACAAATGAGAGCGAAAGAGCGCGCGAGAACGCAAATAAAAATTTTCGCTTATACCCATTGACTTACAAACTTAAGGTGGAATCACATTGCACAAATTCTGGCAATATATTGCCGCAATTTATCGCCTTGCGCGACATGACTTTGAGTTGACCAATCAGGTGCTGCGACTTTAGCTCCTAATTGGTCAACTCAAGGTCATAACGTGGAACGCGATAAATTGCAACAAAATATTGCCAGAATCGTTCATTGTGAATCCACCTTTATACCTATCTATTGTCCTATCAATTGGTCGCTGACGCCGCTCGGCCAATCAGAGCGCCTGAATTATTCGTTATCCTCTCAATTCTAGCTCTGACTCGAGTGAATGTCATTTTTACGTGATACGCCCTCGTTACGCCAATCAATTATTACTGTATTTTGAATCCGAAATAATGTAAAGTCGGCAAATTATTTAAATAACTTTTCACACACATTATTTGTCCTTGAACGCCCTGTTACCATGGTGGAAATAATACATTTACGGTTTTTTAAATATGTATTTCTCATTAGTCAAAACAAGCTCCAATAGAGTCAACCATAGACCACACAACATAGAGGCGAACCAAAAACAATGTAGTTTACTTTTTTATTTCTATAGACTTTTAGAATACATATAGGTACTAACAATCGGAAGGAAAAAAATAAAGAAAAAGAAATTATATCTTCAACTACCAAAGTTCTGTCATTAACAACGTGACAGTTGAAACAAAAATGTTTTTATGTTGTTTACTTTATATTTTAATACTTAATTTTAACCTAATAAAAAGTTTACAAACAGATACAATGAAATCAGTGAACCCGCTTACTACATTTGAATCAACCACAGATTATAAGAAAAAATTAAGAAAAATAATTAAGAAACACGCGTTGCATTCTTTTACTAAAAAAAATCAACTATTAAATGCACCTACACGAAAACTAAAAACGCCAAATTATTTAATAAAATCAAAAAGATTTTACACTATAATCCACTTTCCATATATAACGCATACAAAAAACGTTACTGTAAAACAAAACCGAGCAACAACCCAGTCTATTCCTTCTAAAATCTCTCGTTATCCAACAAAAATGACATATATACCTAGAACAATTATCTATACACTACAAAAAAACTCGTATAATGAAAAGTCACAAGTTTCTAATGCGAAAAAAGCAGAACGTAAGGAAAAAAGTATCCTAACTGTTATTAATAAGAAATTTGATAATGTAAAATACATTAATGCGCCTATAGTTTTACCAAAAAGAAGTCTATCTAATGTAAGAAACACAAAAACAGGTAATAAAGATACAGTAGAAAAACGTATCGAGGACGAATTAAAATTTCGAAGAAAATTAATTGACGACGACGTAGCCCTTGATGTTCTGAACGATGAATTAACAAATCCCACAGACCTTGATTACATTGCTCCAAGTTATACAAGACGGAATAACAGCCGTACTTATTATAATCACGATATAATTAATGATCCGGTAAACGAAACTTTAATTGCTACCATTTATTACCATCATCAAATGAAAAACAATCGTTCTAATGCAGAGTTACGTATACAAGAAATGTTAGAAAATTTAACTAGATATCAAACAAGAAAACCATTCCGAACTCGTAAATCGACAGGATTCGGTGACATAGAAATAGAGAAATTCACAGCACCGTTTGACAACGCCATGCCTTCTGAGACACAAACTGTGACCGATGTTGAAAGTCCTAAATCTGCGGAATTTTTCTATGCGTACATTACAGACACAAATCAAGAAACAGATGTTACGGATGCTGGAGTGACATTTGCGTACGAAACAATAGACAAAGATATACTACCTGGGACAGAACCGAATCTGAGATCGGAAACAAAACCATTGTTTATCCAAACTGAAGACAGTATAATGACTAGCACATCTCAGACAGTACCTAGAACACTCAAGGATGCATTCGCATGGAAACCTACAAGAACTCAGCTAGTTTGGCGTCTACACCCACGAGTAAATCCAACACTCAATGGACTCCCAGAAATGCCCAATGTAACTTTGATGTATTATTTGTATACTTCCACAAAAACACCGAAAAAAACTAAAAGAAAAAAGAAAAAGTCTAAGCATAAAAAGAAAAGTACACATTTTCAACAAGCTAACGTAAACCAGTCGCCAGTGCAAATGGCAACGGCAGTTGACAAGAAAAACTCATATTCAACTGTATTACAAGATATTTTAGCAACAAATTACCAGACGCCAAAAGACCATACGTTAAATCCAGGCGTGAATGATATTTTACGGCGTCTGAATAAAAGAAAACCAATAACAATTCCTCCATATATGCAAAGAGACTGGGCACAATGGAAATATAGGCGCGGTAAAACTGGTGACCCTCACATTTATTTGGATTTATATAACAACTTCTACGACGTGAACTACGTTACCCGGTAAGTTTTCAGCCTTTTATTTTTACGATACCACGTAAAGGGGCAAACAAATCGTGCGCCTTGTTGTAAGCGAAACGCCTGTACGTACACCAGCTTGCAATGCCACTGCGAGCCATAAATCGCAAAGATCAGGGGCTCTACTGAGATTATAATAATATTTGCTAGTCTGCCAAAATCTAGTTGCAATGGCGGTTGAATCGTAATAGTGTCGGTGGAACGCAGTGGAACGGCAAAGATAGCATTCATTCATTCATTCAATCAGTCACTAACGATCGATGATGCCTTACTAAAACTACCGTGGAAATTACTATATAGATATTTATTTCGTAATATTATGACAGCGCCATCTGTATGCTCCTTGGCGACACTAACAGTTGACACTAGATAATGATTCCGAATTCACAACGTGACTATCAAGACAGCTTGTTTTATTTATTTTTCTTCATGAAAATGCGGAAAAATAATTGAAAACAACATAATTTTAATAGATTTTATAATTATATACTTTTCTTCATTAACAGTTAAAATTCTCTGAATGTAATGTGTCCTATTTTTAGTAAGGAATAGACAATATAGGGAAATCTTTTAAACTTTAGTAATAATACACTACTTGGTCGACATGTCATGGTACGAATGTATTATTATAATAA